>NC_092751.1:67067219-67367219 GCF_047496795.1 Chiloscyllium punctatum | reverse complement strand
ACTTGCAGCACACTGCTGGTCACAAGCCTCCAGGCTGAAAAATATCCCTCTTCCTTCACGCCATTTGTGACTATCTTATGTGACTGAAACTTACTAATCTGTCTACCAATCAGGATGAAATACTAGCTGTGAAGGAAGGCTGAGTAGGTTAGGTTTATTTTCACTAGATAAAAGGAGATTGGGGGGGACCTGATTGAGGTTTCCAAAATCATGAAGGGTATAGACAGGGTGGATAGAGACCAGCTTTTTCCCAGGGTGAAGGATTCAGTAACGAGAGGTCGTGCTTTCAAAGTGAGAGGTGGAAAGTTTAAGGGGGATACACGCGGTAAGTACTTCACACAGAGGGTGGTGGGCATTTGGAACACGTTGCTAGCAGAGGTGGTAGAGGCAGGCACGATAGATTCATTTAAGATGCGTCTGGACAGATGCATGAGCAGGTGGGGAGCAGAGGGATACAGATACTTAGGAATTGGGCGACAGGTTTAGACAGGACATTTGGATCGGCTCAGGCTTGGAGGGCAAAGTGCCTGTTCCTGGGCTGTCAATTTTCTTTGGTCTTTGTTCTTTAAATGAACACCATGCTGAAGTCCATATAGACAATGTCTACCAAACTGTCTTCATCAATCTTCTTTGTCACCTCTTCAAAAAACGCAACCAAATTAATGAGACAAGATTTCCCATGCAGAAAGCTTCGTTGTCTACTCCGATCAGCCCTTGCCTTCCCAAATGTATGTAAATCGTGTCCCTCAGAATCCCCTCCAACAACTTACCCACCACGGACATTAGGCTCACCGGTCTATAGTTCCCTAGCTTTTTGGGTCACTGTTTCCTTTTCCTGTCCCACTACTCCACTGCTCAAAACAAATGTTAAATGTGACCAGGTTGGTGATATGGCCGATGATATCGGTCTCACACTGGGTCAGGGTCAGTTTTAGGAACAAGTCAGGCTAGTTTCTTTAATCTGCTAAAACAACACGTTTATGATCCAGAGCAATGTTACTCAAACTATGATGGAAAAATGAACAGCAAACTGTTTGGGTATTGCAATTATATAATCAATATTTCCCTTTCTAAAAATGCTGACACACACACACACACACACACACACACACACACACACACACACACACACACACACACACACACACACACACACACACACACACACAAAATCTCTGCAATTTTAACTTGAAATAACTTGGTCCAGATATTATTGAAACTCGTGACAAAGGAAAAATTGTGAGATTGTCCAAAACGTTATTCTGCTTCTGAAGATATTGTACTCACACAGCTGCTAGCAATGGGATTTCATCCTGGGAGAGTTTAGATTTGGCTGAATTCCCTTTGCTTTAGGCAGTGAGGAGATTCCAGTGAATTCTGGTTCGGGATCACCCAAAGGGTAGTACAGTGGTGAGCACTGCTGCCTCACAGCACCAGGGACTTGGGGGCGAATCCAGCCTTGCGTGACTATCTGTGTGGAGTTTGCACATTCTCCCCTTGTCTGTGTGAGCTTCTAATGGGTGATCCAGTTTCCTACCACAAACTGTGTAGGTTCGGTGGATTGGTCATGCTAAATTGTCCGTAGTGTTCAGGGATTTCTAGGTTATGTGCAATAGTCAGAGGTAAATATAGGGGAATGGGTTCGGAAGG
This sequence comes from Chiloscyllium punctatum, assembly GCF_047496795.1. Classification (NCBI taxonomy): domain Eukaryota; kingdom Metazoa; phylum Chordata; class Chondrichthyes; order Orectolobiformes; family Hemiscylliidae; genus Chiloscyllium; species Chiloscyllium punctatum. The sequence goes on along the minus strand of NC_092751.1, from coordinate 67,365,569 downwards.
TTGGTATGGACTTGCTGGGTCGAAGGGCATGTTTCCACACTGCAGGGATTCCCTAAAAATAAGAACGGTAAGGATGACTGTAGAGGGTTTTTTTTAGCTCGCACACATTGCTGTGATGAGGAACAATGAAGGAGAGAGAGTGCAATAGGCCAATCCTTCTCAGGCAGATTACATTTTCTCCCTCTCTGAGTTGAATCACACAGTAATGTCATCCTCTCCCAAACTGGACCATGTGAGGTCTCCTTGTACATTGTCCAAACTATGTCTCCATCACATTCCCTGTTCCATGTAGGTGCATCATTGCTGCTGTCATACACAGAGCCATCCCCTGAGCAGAAAATGGTCTCAGTCAATTTGAAGATATATTTATATGTCCCTGCGTCATTAGAAAATAAAAATGTTTAACTTATTCAGAATACCTGTGTTAAACTGAATGCATTGTTTTAAAGAAATACAGAAATTGCTGGAAAAGCTCGCCAGGTCTCTCAGTACCTAGATGCTGTAGTTGTACCAGCCTCCACCACTTCCTCTGGCAGCTCATTCCATACACACACCACCCTCTGTGTGAAATGGTGCCCTTTAGGCCTCCTCAAAATCTTTCCCCTCTCACTTTCCACCAAAGCCCTCTAGTTTTAACCTGGGGAAAAACCCCTGACTACTCACCCTATCTATGGCCATTTTGATTTTATAAACCTTTACGGCTGCAAAATGTGACCCCAATCAACACGAATGGCTGAACTTTCAGTCATTCTGGGCCTAAATTCTGAAGTGCCATACTGACACCTCTTCCTTCTCCATCCAGTCACAATCTAAATCCACTTTAATCAGTTTGTTCAGATATATCCTGAGACACTTCTGTGGGCTTTACACCTAGACCTTTGAGCCCGGAGGTAGGGACACTAGCATCACTCAACAATACCCATAAAGCTGTAACAGTATTCTCCTGTGTGTTTGTTCATCAGACTGTCCTGACATGCTGGGACATACCTCTGCAACAGGCACAACTTGAATCCAGAACTTCTAGTCCAGAGCTAGGAACACTACCACACAAGTTCAGGAATTGGAATCAAATCCAGAGCTCTGGCTCAGAGACAGGGACACTACCCACTGCACTACCATACCCAGATGTTGGGTCATATTTTAGTGCCCACTTTCAGCTTGATGTGGATTTATTATAATCAGGTTCCCATTACTGAATTACAAACAACACTTTGTATTGTTAAACAAATGTAAGATATTTGTCTCAACTGTAGGATATTGAGTGTATATGCTATGCCATTGAAATTAACTATGACCATCTTTAAGTGCTATTATCTGTAGTATGCAATATTAAAGAAAGAAATCCTGCAGACACACTCTGCCCAATGAAGAGACGAAGGAAGAGCTTAATTTCTGGCCCCAAAACACCGATCACTCTTACCCAACTCTCACGTGTGACTCCCCTTTTCCTAAAACCATGAAATGACACCAGGCCGGTGATTACTGTCCAGCCTCTCCTCCCCACTGACTGTGTCTGCAAACTGTCCCTCCTCCCCCTAACCACACAAGGCAACCCAAGCTCAGGGTCTTTGTGAAAATCAAGGCCGGAGTGTGCAGGCCTCCTGGAGAGGGATGGGCATTTTAAAATTGAAGGGGGAGGGGGAGGTGGCAGTAATATCACACACTGGGCTGAGGGGTGGCTGATGGAGTTTCGTTTGGATTAATGCGAGGTATTGGATTTGGTAAATCAAACGGCAGCAGGACCTATACATTAAAAGTAGAGCCTTTGGCAGTGCTGTAGAACAGAGACCTAGGCCGTCAGGTTTAATTCTTTAAAATTTGCATCTCATATAGATAGTGCAGTTAAGAAGGTGTTTAACACACATTTTCATAGGACAGACCTTTGAGTATCGGAATTGGGATGTCATGTTGTGGTTGTACAGGGTATTGGTGAGACCTCTTCTGGAATACTGTGTCTAGTCTGGTCATCTTGCCCGCTCACTCCATAGGCACACCACCCTCTGCCTGAAAAAGCTGCCCCTTAGGTCACTTTAATATTTCCCCTCTCACCTTAAGCCTATGTCCTCTAGTTTTGGGCTCCGTGTATCCTTAGAAAATACCTTGACTATTCACTTTGATATTACTGACGTTGATATTATTAAGCTGGAGAGGATTGAGAAGAGAATAACCTGGATGTTGGTGGGAAAGGAGGGAGTGAGCTCTAAGGAGAGACTGGATCGACTGGGACTTTTTTCACTGAAGAATATGAGATTAAAGGGTAACTTTGCACAGGTTTATAAAATAATGAGGGTTAAATAGATGTCTTTTCTCTAGGGTTGAGGATTCAAAACTGAGGGATTTTTAAGGTGCGAGGAAAAAAGATTTACGAAATTCATGAGAGGTAATTATGTTAGACAGAAGATGGCTTGTGTGTGGAATGAACTTCCAGAGGAAGTGGTGAAAGCAGGTACAGTTACAACGTTTAAAGGACATTTAGATCAGTCCATGGATAGGACATCAGTTTGGATGGTGCTGTGAGCAGCTGCCCTCTGCCCCCTCCTCTCTGAATGAATCCCTGTTGGTTTTCACCCTCTGCCAATGCCTGTGCAGTGGCGTGGGGAGGCCAGCAGAGGGTGGCATTGCATCACTTTAAGCACCACAGAGACTGCCAGACCTGCCCCACACAGAGACACACAGATACACACACGGGGATGGTGAGGGCACTGCGTGAAGCTCATCTGGTAATTTAAATGAAACAAAAAGAAATACTCAGTTCGTCTCGTAAACAGTTAAAATATGCGGGACAGATCTACCAAATTCTACTGTTTAAATAAAATCATCAATTTATTTTTTTCACTCTGAAAGTGAACATTTTACATGAACTATTCACAACTCTGGGACCCTCTATCTCTTAACTTCTTATTACCCGACTCCAGCTCTATAGCAATATACTGTTTCTGGGTTTTCTATCCTCTCATACCACAGGTGCTTGTAAGCTCTCAGTTTATAATAGTATTCCCTCTCTGTTCCAACTTCATCACCTTATACCCTGATGAATATCGATAAGTGGGACCTATCCGATTTCTCTTGTTTGTGGTTTGTCAATATTTCATTCGCTCCGTCTGGTGTGTGTCAGGACTTTTGTTGCTCCATTGACAGCATGTCATTATTCGACTCTGTCCATAGGAATATATCAGTATTTCACTTACTCACACTCATGTGTGTGGGGCAGGATTTCCGTTGTTTCATGGGGACTGTGACACTATAACAATCTCAATGTTTGTAGGTGGCACCGAACCTGGAAGTTATCTGAAGTCTATGGAGGAGAGTGTGGAATTCTAACAGGACAATCACACGTTGCTGCAGTGTTCAGTTTCTGGCAGATGGGGATCAGTGCAGAGCAGTTTGAGGTGATACACTTTGGTAGGAAAGACAATGAAAGACAATTTAAAACAGACTGTGCCATTATAAAGGGGCTTCAGGAGCAGAGAGCACTGGGTGTATATGAGCACAGATTGTTGAAGATGTCAGGACAAGTGGGGAGAGCAGTAACTCTCACAACTTAGTTTCAGTATCTGAGCTGTTTATTGGGGGAGGTGTAGGAGGCAGTCTTGGTGCTCCCTTCCTGGGAAGTGGTGGTGACGATGTGATGTGAGCCCACCCTCCTGCCAACCGAGACCGTGGGGATTCCATTTGTATCAGCTCGACACAAAAGGGAGATGGCATCAGGGCCACGGCTTCTAAGTCGTGCCGGGGGGAAACGGAGCTGCCAGTGGGTTTAAAGTGAGAATTGCCCTTCACTGAACATTGCTCCTTACTCGGTCGGTGGGACGTGGATGTTTCAGAATCTCCACACGAGGCGTCCCGGTTCTCTCCGGCTCGTACCAGGGTCCTCCCCAGATGGCGGGGGGAGGGGGGTGAGGGAACGGATATCGGGCACTCCACCACTCGGATAGGCCCTTTCTGTCCTATTCCAGGCTGTTTCTCCTGGAATGGGAGGAAGAGAGGGAGGGAGGGAGTGGGTGTGGTCCTACTGTTAGTGCTGGTGTAGGTGGGGAGGGGGGCATGGTGAGGTGTCCGGAGGGAGTCAGTCCACAGTGTTGTATCCATGCAGTGTTATTAATGTGGGGGTGAAGTGGAGGGAGGAGGGGAGAGAGAGACAGAGAGACAGAGACAGAGAGAGAAGGTGCAGCATACGACAGTGAGAGTGGTTGACCATGAGCCTTGTTCGGGGGTCGGTGCTATAACAGATATACAGTGAGTGTGAGGGAGCTGAGAGAATACGGGGACCCTTATCCTGACAGAGTGGGGAAGATTATTGATGCTTGTCCTGTTTTGCTGGACATTTCTTCAGACCCCAGATACTGCATTGAGCTGGGTGGGGAGCTCAGACCATGCGCGATGGGTCTGGTGGTTTGGCCTCCTCTGGGAAGAGAATGGTCCCCCTCTGTACTAGCCCATCCACCAGGACCTCCGTGCCCTGTTGACAAACCGTGGAGGATTTGTCCCTCATCTGCCGTGCTCAGGTAAACTGTGCAGGCAGCTCCAACCTGAGAAAGATTAATCATGTGCCCATTGGCCTTTTAAAGATGGCCCCAGTGTCAGGGATCACAGAATATCCAGGGGTATCTGGGTGATGGTGAGTACCTCCAGCCATGAAGGACTCCATTTACAAAGCTGGAGAACAAATGCTCATCCAAAACTCTCCATCATCTGACCTCACACCAATATCCCATTTTCCCATCTTTCCTGGGAAGACAGGCTCTTGTTACAGGATGCTATCGAAGTGTCCACATTTCAGCATTCTGCAACCTGGGAACACATCCTTCCATGACACTGTCTCTCAGTCTCCCCCTCTCTGTCTATACACCAAGCCCCTCCCATGTGGTGATATTTAAACTGATTCCCCCGCCTGGTCTCTCTGGCAGTGATGCTCACACACACAGCACCCCCTTGTCGGGGCAACAATGGAGATATGAAGCTGTAAATGGGTGGGAGCTGTACATCCTGTTACTTCCAGAACGGGCTGCAAGTTTCCCCGCGCTGGGCAGGGATCGAACACAGTGTTACTGAGCAATGTACTGGGGTGGGGTACACAGTCCTACATGCTGGGAGGGTAACTGCTCCTGGGTTACAGTTCAATGCACTGGGGTGGTGTACACAGTCCTACATGCTGGGAGGGTAACTGTTCCTGGGTTACAGATCAATGTACTGGGGTGGTGTACACAGTCCTACATGCTGGGAGGGTAACTGCTCCTGGGTTACAGATCAATACACTGGGGTGGTGTACACAGTCTACATGCTGGGAGGGTAACTGCTCCTGGGTTACAGATCAATGTACTGGGGTGGTGTACACAGTCCTACATGCTGGGAGGGTAACTGCTCCTGGGTTACAGATCAATACACTGGGGTGGTGTACACAGTCCTACATGCTGGGAGGGTAACTGCTCCTGGGTTACAGATCAATGTACCGTGGTGGTGTACACAGTCCTACATGCTGGGAGGGTAACTGCTCCTGGGTTACAGATTAATTCCCGTGCGATCACTGCACATCCTGCTGTGTTGGTCAGACTATCTGCGGTTTATAGATAATGCAATGATGTGGTCAGTGTAGCTCCCCACGCTGGATGGATATGTGGCCTTTGCACAGTACATCATGTTGGTGGGGTGGATAGGGGGTAAGGTCATGGACAGGTCAAGGAATTCCTCGGAACGTTCTGTCCCTGACATTCTATAACTGACATTCGCCGGAACGTTCTGTCCCTGACATTCTATAACTGACATTCCCCGGAACGTTCTGTCCCTGACATTGTGCCTGAACGGCCGGACGTCAGTGAATTGAACAAACGATAAGGTCCCGAGGGAAGAGATCCCGTTCCAGGGAGAAGGAGACACTGTTCCGAAGGCCCCTCAGGCAGTTAAAGGGGTGAATACGTTTTCCCTGCGTTTACATTTCTCCATGACACAGGATCGACCACAATTTAGACCAAAATACTGAAATTCCCAAACTCCGTTTGTCTTCAGGAAACTGGGAGAGAATCCATCAGGACAGCAACGTTCCCACCCTCCGTATTAGGAACTGGGAAGGAGTGACCTGTGTCTGCTCTCGAGTGATCGAGTGTGTGGGAATGTTCTGGAAACCATCTGTCATTATGAATGTGTCTCTGTGTGTTTGGGGAGGGAGGGTTTCTTGTGGTTTCTGTCACATTTTTGTCAGTAATTCCGATCTTCCCATTTGTTATTCCAGCTCCAATTATTTTAATAAATCCCTGAATACAGGGACACATTTGAAAGTCTCACTGGGTCCCCGATCTAACGGGTGCCTTTGCCTCCAGGCTGATGGATAATGGGTTTGTTTTCCTTCCTCACAGTTAACGTAGTGACCATCTACGTCCTGCTTTATAAAGATTGTGGATTGTCTCCATGTGTCAGACGTTACCTGGGGGCCATGGCAGCGGCGGATCTCCTGGTCATTATCCTCGACCTGATCCTGAGACACATTCCCATTGTTTATAAGGAACAGTTTTATTTCCTGTACTCCGTCCCCGTGTGTAATATCCACGCCGTCCTGCTTTATGCAGCCACTGACTGCTCTGTCTGGTTCACCGTCACTTTCACCTTTGATCGGTTTGTGGCCATTTGTTGCCAGAAGCTGAAAAGTAAATATTGCAGTGAGAAAACGGCGGCTGTGGTTCTGGGAGCAGTGACTGTGCTGAGCTGTTTAAAGAACATTTCCTGGTATTTTATGTTCACGGCTCGGTATTGGCTGGGGAACCAGCCCTGGTTTTGTGATGTAACAGTCGCTGTTCGATCCTCCATTGTCTGGGTCACAATCGAGTTCCTCCACCACATTCTAACCCCGTGTGTCCCATTTCTCCTGATTCTGCTGCTCAATGTTCTCACCGTCAGACACATTTTAGTGACCAGCAGAGCCCGCAGGAGACTCCGCGCTCACACCAATGGGGACGCTCAGTCTGACACTGAAATGAGAAACCGAAAAAAATCCATCATTTTACTGTTTGTGATCTCGGCCAATTTCATCCTGTTATGGTCAATGATAATGCTGTATTCTATATGGAGACGGATGTGGATGATTGTGGATACCCCTGTGTATCTCCATCGCTTTGTGCAGGAATTGGGCTTCATGCTGCAGCTCCTCAGTTGCTGCACAAACACCGCGATTTATGCCGTGACCCAGACTAAGTTCAGGCAGCAGCTGAAGAATGTGCTGAAATATCCCTTCACCCAAATCCATCCATCAATCAAATTCCCTCATTAATCAATCCATCTGGGATTTTCTCATTTCAGTTCAGTGTTTCAGTGATGGAGCAGCCTGTCGCTATGGTAACAGACTGAGGGTAGCGCTGGTTTGTCCATCCTTATCCCACAGGGGGGTTACAGGGAAACATTTCAATGTTTCTCACAACTCAGGGGCCAGTGAGAAAAGGCACCATCCCACTGACTGTATCCATCACTTCCATTTGTAACCAATAAAAATGTTGATTAAAGCGTGCCGAGCAGCAGAGTGACCGATGTTGTTGTGTGTCTTTGTGTTGGAGAAGCTCAGCTGGAGAGAGACAGACTCAGCCCCAAGTCCTGGTCCTCAGGGAAGGGGAGGGCACCGCGCCCTGAGCTCAGGAGCTGGGTTTAACTCCCTCTGACCCCCCCATTCCAACCTGGCCTCCCCAATTGCTCACCCCCACTTTTCCTCCTCAATTCTCTCCATCTCTCCCTTCCTGCACAATCTCTCTTTCTCACCACCTCTCCCTTTCACTCTCTCTGGTCCCCTCTCAGAGCCCCCAACCCCAGTTTCTCCACCTGCCTCCACTATTCTTTCTGCCTCACTCTCCCCCTCTCTCTCTCTCACACCCCCAACATGAGTTTATCCACCTGCCTCCATTCTTCTCTCTCCCCCTCACCCTCTCTCTCTCTCTCTCTCTCTCTCTCTCCTGCCGTCTCTATCTCCTTCTCACAATTCTGGCTCTACCCCATTTTCCCCACCTCCCACTTCCCACATCTCTCGATCATCTCACACCCACAAGCCCCCCCACCCCCCCAACCCCCACAAGCAGACTCACCACCAACCTGCAGTCTCTGGGTCAGAGGGAGAGAGAAGGACCAGGGAGACAGAGTGTGTCAGAGAGAGAGAATAAGGGCGGGACAGAAGGGAGAGAGATTCAGTTAGAGGGAAACGGAGGGTGGTGGGAAAAGAGAGACCAAGATAGGGAGATCGAGAGTGAGAGAAGATGGAGAGAGAGCGAAGGAGCAGGGAAAGACAGAGAGAGAGGGAAGGGAGAAATAAGGTGAGGGAGGGAGGGAGAGAGAGAGAAATAGGGGAGGACATAATGAGAGAGGGGTCAGAGAGAGGGGGGGCAGAGAGAGAGGGTGACAGAGAGAGAGGGAGACAGAGAGAGAGGGGGCAGAGAGAGAGGGAGACAGAGAGAGAGGGGGGCAGAGAGAGAGGGGAACAGAGAGAGAGGGGGACAGAGAGAGTGGGGGACAGAGAGAGAGGGGGGCAGAGAGAGAGTGGAACAGAGAGAGAGGGGACAGAGAGAGAGGGGGACAGAGAGGGGGACAGAGAGAGAGGGAGACAGAGAGAGAAGGGGACAGAGAGAGAGGACAGAGAGAGGGGGACAGAGAGAGGGGGCAGAGAGAGAGGGGGACAGAGAGAGAGGACAGAGAGAGGGGGACAGAGAGAGAGGGGGACAGAGAGAGAAGGGGACAGAGAGAGGGGACAGAGAGAGGGGGGAAAGAGAGAGGGGGCAGAGAGAGGGGGGCAGAGAGAGAGGGGGCAGAGAGAGGGGCACAGAGAGAGGGGGGGCAGAGAGAGAAGGGGACAGAGAGAGAAGGGGACAGAGAGAGAGGGGAACAGAGAGAGAGGGGGACAGAGAGAGAGTGGACAGAGAGAGAGGGGGGGCAGAGAGAGAGGGGGCAGAGAGAGAGAGAGAGAAATGGACAGAGAGAGGGGACAGAGAGAGAGGGGGGCAGAGAGAGAGGGGGCAGAGAGAGGGGGCAGAGAGAGTGGGAGACAGAGAGAGGAGGGACAGAGAGAGAGGGGGACAGAGAGAGAGGGGGGCAGAGAGAGAAGGGGACAAAGAGAGAGGGGAACAGAGAGAGGGGACAGAGAGAGAGGGGACAGAGAGAGAGGGGGACAGAGAGAGGGGACAGAGAGAGGGGGACAGAGAGATGGGGCAGAGAGAGCGGGGGCAGAGAGAGAGGGGAGCAGAGAGAGAGGGGGCGGGGGGGCAGAGAGAAGGCGAGAGAGAGAGGCAGGCAGAGAGAGAGGGGGGAGAGAGAGAGGGTGACAGACAATGTGGGGGACAGAGAGAGAGAGACACACAGAGAGAGGGAGACAGAGAGAGAGGGAGACAAAGGGAGAGGGGAACAGAAAGAGAGGGGAACAGAGAGAGTGGGGGACAGAGAGAGAGGGGGGCAGAGAGAGAGGGGGCAGAGAGAGAGGGGGGCAGAGAGGGGGGCAGAGAGAGAGGGGGAAAGAGATAGAGCGAGAGAGAGGGGGCAGAGAGTGAAGGTACAGAGAGAGAGGGAGACAGAGAGAGAGGGGAACAGAGAGAGAGGGGACAGAGAGAGATGGGGACGGAGAGAGGGGGGACAGAGAGAGGGGGACAGAGAGAGAGGGGGACGGTGAGAGAGGTGAACAGAGAGAGAGGGGACAGAGAGAGATGGGGACAGAGAGAGGGGGGACAGAGAGAGGGGGACAGAGAGAGAGGGGGACAGAGAGAGAGGTGGCAGAGAGAGGGGGGGAGAGAGAGGGGGGCAGAGAGAGAGAGAGAGATAGAGAGAGAGAGAAGGGGACAGAGAGAGGGGACAGAGAGAGAGGGGGACAGAGAGAGAGGGGGGGAGAGAGAGAGGGGGCAGAGAGAGAGGGGGGCAGAGAGAGAGAGAGAGAAGGGGACAGAGAGAGGGGACAGAGAGAGAGGGGGACAGAGAGAGAGGGGCCAGAGAGAGAGGGGGGGCAGAGAGAGAGGGGGACAGAGAGAGGGGGGGCAGAGAGAGAGGGGGACAGAGAGAGAGGGGGGCAGAGAGAAAAGGGGACAGAGAGAGAGGGGGGCAGAGAGAGAAGGGGCAGAGAGAGAGGGACAGAGAGAGAGGGGGGCAGAGAGAGAGGGGACAGAGAGAGAGGGACAGAGAGAGAGGGACAGAGAGAGAGGGGGACAGAGAGAGAGGGGGACAGAGAGAGAGGAGGGCAGAGAGAGAGGGACAGAGAGAGAAGGGGACAGAGAGAGGCGGACAGAGAGAGAGGGGGCAGAGAGAGTGGGACAGAGAGAGAAGGGGACAGAGAGAGGCGGACAGAGAGAGAGGGGGGCAGAGAGAGAGGGGGCAGAGAGAGGGGGTGGCAGAGAGAGTGGGGGGCAGGGAGAGAGGGGTCAGAGAGCAAGGGGGGCAGAGAGAGCGCGAGAGAGAGGGGGGAGAGAGAGAGGGAGATAGAGAGAGGGAGATAGAGAGAGAGGGGAACACAGAGAGAGGGGAACACAGACAGCGGGGGGCAGAGAGAGGGGGAACAGAGAGTGGGGAGACAGAGAGAGGGGGACAGAGAGAGGGGGAGACAGAGAGAGGGGGAAAGGAGAGAGGGGGGACAGAGAATGGGGGGACAGAGAGAGAGAGGGACACATAGAGGGGGGTCAGAGAGAGGGGCGACAGAGAGAGGGAAGGATAGAGAGAGAGGGGGACAGATAGAGGGGGCAGAGAGAGAGGGGGACGGGGGGGGACAGAGAGAGGCGGGGGACAGAAAGAGGGAGGACAGAGAGAGAGGGGGACAGAGAGAGAGGGGGACGGGGGGACAGAGAGAGAGGGGGACAGAGGGAGTGGGGGACAGAGAGAGATTAGGGCAGAGAGAGAGGGGGCAGAGAGAGAGGGGGCAGAGAGAGCGAGAGAAAAAGAGGGGGGCAGAGAGAGAGGGGGACAGAGAGAGAGGGGGGGACAGAGAGAGAGAGGGAGACAGAGAGAGAGGTGAACAGAGAGAGAGGGGGGCAGAGAGAGGGGCCAGAGAGAGGGGGGGACAGAGAGAGAGGGAGACAGAGAGAGAGGGGAACAGAGAGAGAGGGGGACAGAGAGAGGGGGGACAGAGAGAGGGGTGGACAGAGAGGGGGAGGCAGAGAGAGGGGGGACAGAGAGAGAGGGGGACGGGGGGACAGAGAGAGAGGGTGTCAGAGAGAGGGGGACAGAGAGAGAGGGGCAGAGAGAGTGTAGAGCAGAGAGAGGGGGGCAGAGAGAGAGGAACAGAGGGAGTGGGGGACAGAGAGAGAGAGGGGCAGAGAGAGGGGGCAGAGAGAGGGGGAAAGAGAGCGGGGGACAGAGAGGGGGGCAGAGTGGGCGGACAGAGGGGTACAGAGAGGGGGGACAGAGAGGGGGGGACAGAGAGAGGGGGACAGAGAGAGAAGTGGACAGAGAGAGAGGGGACAGAGAGAGTGGGGTCAGAGAGAAGGCGACGGGGGGGGACAGTGAGAGAGAGGGACAGAGAGAGAAAGGGGACAGAGAGAGAGAGGGACGGGGGGGACAAAGAGAGGCGGGAGACAGAGAGACGGGGACAGAGAGAGAGGGGGGCAGAGAGAGAGAGAAACAGAGAGAGAGGGAGACAGAGAGAGAGGGGGACAGAGAGGGGGAGGCAGAGAGACGGGGGACAGAGAGGGGGGACAGAGAGGGAAGGAGAGAGAGAGAAGTGGACAGAGAGATGGCAGGACAGAGAGAGAGGGGACAGAGAGAGGGGTCAGAGAGAAGGCGACAGAGGGGAGGGACAGTGACAGAGAGGGTGGACAGAGAGAGGGGGGACAGAGAGAGAGGGGGGACAGAGAGAGAGGGGGACAGAGAGAGGGGAACACAGAGACAGGGGACAGAGAGAGAGGCGACAGAGAGAGAGGGGGCAGAGAGAGAGGGGGGCAGAGAGAGAGGGGGGCGAGAGAGAGGGAGACAGAGAGACGGGAACTGAGAGAGAGGGTCAGAGAGAGAGTGGAGCAGAGAGAGGGGGCAGACAATAGGGGACAGAGAGAGGGGTTGTCAGAGAGAGGGGGGACAGAGAGAAGGGGTGGAGAGAGAGAGAAGGGGATAGAGAGAGAAGGAGGCAGAGAGAGGAGGGCAGAGAGATGGCGACAAGAGAGGATGACAGAGAGAGGGGGACAGAGAAAGAAGGGGGCAGAGAGAGGGGGGCAGAGACAGAGTGGGGCAGAGAGATGGGGCAGACAGAGGGGGGCAGAGAGAGAGGGACAGAGAGTGGGGGAAATAGTGGGTGTCAGAGAGGGGGGACAGAAAGACGGGCACAGAGAGTGGGGGAGATAGAGGGGGACAGAGAGAGAGGGGACAGAGAGAGTGGGGCAGAGAGAGAAGGGGGCAGAGAGAGTGGGACAGAGTGAGGGGATCAGAGAAAGAGGAGGACAGAGAGGGGGCAGAGAGAGAGGGGAACAGAGAGAGGGGAAAAGATAGAGGCGGGTGGGAGGGAGGGGGGGGACAGGGAGAGGTGAAAGAGACAGGGGCACAGAGAGTGGGGGAGATAGAAGGGAACAGAGAGAGAGGGAACAGAGAGAGTGGGACAGATAGAGGGGGTCAGAGAGAAAGGGGGTCAGAGAGAGAAGGGGAGAGAAAGAGGGGAGCAGAGAGAGAGGGGGGCAGAGAGAGGGGGCAGTGAGATGGAGGAACAGAGAGAGGGAGAAAGAGAGAGGCGGGTGTGAGGGAGAGGGGGACAGAAAGAGGGGCAGGTAGCGGGGGTCAGTGAGTGGGGGACAGGAAGAGAGGGGTACAGAGTGGGGTGAGAGAGGGGGTCAGAGAGTGGGGGAGAGAGAGGGGTACAGAGTGGGGTGGCAGAGGGGTTCAGAGAGAGAGGGGGGATGGAGATAGTAGGGGACAGAGAGAGTGGGGAACAGAGAGAGTGGGGGACAGAGAGAGAGGGGGACAGAAAGTGAGGGCGACAGAGGGGGGGCAGATAGGGGGGAGAGAGAGAGGGGGAGAGAGAGAGGGGGCAGAGAGAGAGGGGGACAGAAAGAGGGGGACAGAGAGAGAGGCAGGTGGGAGAGAGAGAGGGGTCAGAGAGAGGCTGGTGGGAGAGAGCGTGGGACAGAGAGAGGGGGGCAGAGAGAGAGGGGGCCAAAGAGGGGGGATAGAGGGAAGCGGATGGGAGATGGGGGGGCAGAGAGAGGGCGACAGACAGAGGGGGGCAGAGAGCGGGGGTGAGAGAGGCAGGTGGGAGAGAGAGGGGGACAGAGAGAAGGGGACAGACAGATGGAGACAGACAGAGGGGGACAGAGAGCGGGGAACCGAGAGAGGCGGGTGGGAAAGAGAGGGGGACAGAGAGAGGGGGATCAGAGACAGGGGGACAGAGAGAGAGGGACAGAGAGAGCGTGACAGAGAGAGAGGGGGAAAGAGAGAGAGGGGGACAGAGAGAGGGGGATCAGAGACAGGGTGACAGAGAGAGAGGGGGACAGAGAGAGCGTGACAGAGAGAGAGGGGGAAAGAGAGAGAGGGGGACAGAGAGAGGGGGATCAGAGACAGGGGGACAGAGAGAGGGGGACAGAGAGAGCGTGACAGAGAGAGAGGGGGAAAGAGAGAGAGGGGGACAGAGGGAGGGGGGACAGAGAGACGGTGACAGAGAGGGCGTACAGAGAGGGCGACAGAGTTAGAGGGACAGAGAAAGGGGGGTCAGAGAGAGGGGGAGAGAGAGAGGGGGAGATAGAGAGGGGGAGAGAGGGGGAGAGAGAGAGGGGGACAGAGAGTGGGGGACAGAGGGAGGGGGGACAGAGGGAGGGGGGACAGAGAAGGGGCAGAGAGAGGGTGACAGAGAGAGGGAGACAGAGAGAGGAAGGCAGAGAGAGGGGGTGAGGAGAGAGGCAGACAGAGAGAGGGGACAGCGTGTGGGGGAGATGGAGGGGGTAAGAGAGAGGGGGACAGAGAGAGAGGGGACATATAGAGGCGGGACAGAGAGGGGGGACAGAGAGAGGAGGGCAGAGAGAGGGGGACAGAGAGAAAGGGGGGCAGGGAGAGTGGGACAGAGTGAGAGGGTAAGAGAGGGGGACAGAGAGAGCTGGGCAGAGTGGGGGGCATAGAGGGGGGGGCAGAGAGAGAGGGGGGACAGAGAGGGGGGGACAGAGTGGGGGGGGAACAGAGAGAGGGGGGACAGAGAGAGGGGGGGACAGAGAGAGGAGGACAGACAGAGGGGGGACAGAGAGAGAGGGGGACAGAGAGAGGGGGGACAGAGAGAGAGGGGGACAGAGAGAGGAGGACAGACAGAGGGGTGACAGAGAGAGGGGGGGACAGAGAGAGAGGGGGACAGAGAGAGATGGGGACAGAGAGAGGAGGACAGACAGAGGGGGGACAGAGAGAGAGGGGGACAGAGAGAGGGAGAAAGAGAGAGGCAGGTGGGAGGGAGGGGAGCAGAGAGAGTGGGGCAGAGAGAGGAGGACAGACAGAGGGGGGACAGAGAGAGAGGGGAACAGAGAGAGAGGGGGACAGAGAGAGAGGGGGACAGAGAGAGAGGGGGACAGAGAGAGGGGGACAGAGAGAGGGGGGACAGAGAGAGAGGGGGGACAGAGAGAGGGGGGGACAGAGAGAGGGGGGACAGAGAGAGGGGGGACAGAGAGAGGGGGGACAGAGAGAGAGGGACAGAGAGAGAGGGGGACAGAGAGAGAGAGGGGGACAGAGAGAGGGGGACAGAGAGAGGGGGGGACAGAGAGAGGGGGGGGACAGAGAGAGAGGGGGACAGAGAGAGGAGGACAGACAGAGGGGGGACAGAGAGAGGGGGGGACAGAGAGAGAGGGGGGACAGAGAGAGACGGGGACAGAGAGAGGAGGACAGACAGATGGGGGACAGAGAGAGAGGGGGACAGAGAGAGGGGGGACAGAGAGAGGGGGGACAGAGAGAGGGGGACAGAGAGAGAGGGGGACAGAGAGAGAGGGGGGGGACAGAGAGAGGGGGACAGATAGAGGGGGGGACAGAGAGAGGGGGGGACAGAGGGAGAGGGGGACAGAGAGAGGAGGACAGACAGAGGGGGGACAGAGAGAGAGGGGGACAGAGAGAGGAGGACAGACAGAGGGGGGACAGAGAGTGAGGGGGACAGAGAGAGAGGGGGACAGAGAGAGGAGGACAGACAGAGGGGGGACAGAGAGAGAGGGGGACAGAGAGAGAGGGGGACAGAGAGAGAGGGGGACAGAGAGAGGGGGACAGAGAGAGGGGGGAGAGAGAGGGGGGGACAGAGAGAGGGGGGGGACAGACAGAGAGGGGGACAGAGAGAGGGGGGACAGAGAGAGGGGGACAGAGAGAGGCAGGTGGGAGGGAGGGGAGCAGAGAGAGAGGGGCAGAGAGAGGAGGACAGACAGAGGGGGGACAGAGAGAGAGGGGAACAGAGAGAGAGCGGGACAGAGAGAGAGGGGGACAGAGAGAGAGGGGGACAGAGAGAGGGCGACAGAGAGAGGGGGGACAGAGAGAGAGGGGGGACAGAGAGAAGAGGACATAGAGAGGGGGGGACAGAGAGAGAGGGGGACAGAGAGAGAGGGGGATGAGAGAGGAGGACAGACAGAGGGGGGACAGAGAGAGAGGGGGACAGAGAGAGGAGTACAGACAGAGGGGGGACAGAGAGAGAGGGGGACAGAGAGAGAGGGGGACAGAGAGAGGGGGGGGACAGAGAGAGAGGGGGGACAGAGAGAGGGGGGGGGGACAGAGAGAGAGGGGGACAGAGAGAGAGGGGGGACAGAGAGAGGGGGGGACAGAGAGAGAGGGGGGACAGAGAGAGAGGGGGACAGAGAGAGGAGGACAGACAGAGGGGGGACAGAGAGAGAGGGGGACAGAGAGAGGAGGACAGAAAGAGGGGGGACAGAGAGAGAGGGGGACAGAGAGAGAGGGGGACAGAGAGAGAGGGGGACAGAGAGAGGAGGACAGACAGAGGGGGGACAGAGAGAGAGGGGGACAGAGAGAGAAGGAACAGAGAGAGGGGGGAGAGAGAGGGGGGGACAGAGAGAGGGGGACAGAGAGAGAGGGGGACAGAGAGAGGGGGACAGAGAGAGGGGGACAGAGAGAGAGGGACAGAGAGAGGGGGGACAGAGAGAGAGGGGGACAGAGAGAGGGGGACAGAGAGAGGGGGACAGATAGAGAGGGGGACAGAGAGAGGGGGACAGAGAGAGGGGGGACAGAGAGAGAGAGGGGGACAGAGAGAGAGGGGGGGACAGAGAGAGGGGGACAGAGAGAGAGGGGGGACAGAGAGAGAGGGGGACAGAGAGAGGGGGAGAGAGAGAGGGGGACAGAGAGAGAGGGGACAGAGAGAGAGGGGGACAGAGAGAGGGGGACAGAGAGAGGGGGACAGATAGAGAGGGGGACAGAGAGAGAGGGACAGAGAGAGAGGGGGACAGAGAGAGGGGGACAGAGAGAGGGGGGGACAGAGAGAGTGGGACAGAGAGATAGGGGGACAGAGAGAGAGGGGGAAGAGAGAGAGGGGGACAGAGAGAGAGGGGGACAGAGAGAGGGGGGACAGAGAGAGGGGGACAGAGGGGGGGGGGGGACAGAGAGGGGGGACAGAGAGAGAGGGGGAAGAGAGAGAGGGGGGACAGAGAGAGAGTGGGACAGAGAGAGGGGGACAGAGAGAGAGGGGGACAGAGAGAGGGGGACAGAGAGAGGGGGACAGATAGAGAGGGGGACAGAGAGAGGGGGACAGAGAGAGAGGGGGTCAGAGAGAGGGGGGACAGAGAGAGGGGGACAGAGAGAGGGGGACAGATAGAGAGGGGGACAGAGAGAGAGGGGGTCAGAGAGAGGGGGGACAGAGAGAGAGTGGGACAGAGAGAGGGGGGGACAGAGAGAGGGGGGACAGAGAGGGGTGGGACAGAGAGGGGGAGGCAGAGAGAGGGGGCACAGAGAGAGGGGGGACAGAGAGAGGGGGACAGAGAGAGAGGGGGGACAGAGAGAGAGGTGACAGAGAGAGAGTGGGACAGAGAGAGGGGGACAGAGAGAGAGGGGGACAGAGAGAGGGGGGGACAGAGAGTGACGGGGAAGAGAGAGGGGGGACAGAGAGAGAGGGGGACAGAGAGAGGGGAACAGAGAGAGAGGGGGACAGAGAGAGGGGAACAGAGAGAGGGGAAAGAGAGAGAGGGGGGACAGAGAGAGGGGGGACAGAGAGGGGGGGACAGAGAGAGGGGGGACAGAGAGAGGGGGGACAGAGAGAGGGGGGATAGAGAGAGGGGGACAGAGAGAGGGGAACAGAGAGAGGGGAAAGAGAGAGAGGGGGGGACAGAGAGAGGGGGGGACAGAGAGGGGGGGACAGAGAGAGGGGGACAGAGAGAGGGAGGACAGAGAGGGGGGACAGAGAGAGAGGGGGAAGAGAGTGAGGGGGACAGAGAGAGAGGGGGACAGAGAGAGGGGGGACAGAGAGGGGGGGACAGAGAGAGAGGGGGAAGAGAGAGAGTGGGTCAGAGAGAGAGGGGGACAGAGATAGGGGGGACAGAGAGAGGGGGACAGAGAGAGAGGGGGGACAGAGAGAGGGGGGACAGAGAGAGAGGGGAAGAGCGAGAGGGGGACAGAGAGAGAGGGGGGACAGAGAGAGGGACACAGAGAGAGAGGGGGGGTCAGAGAGAGAGGGGGACAGAGAGAGGGGAACAGAGAGAGAGGGGGGCAGAGAGAGAGGGGGGCAGAGAGAGAGGGGGGACAGAGAGAGGGGGGACAGAGAGAGAGGGGGGGCAGAGAGAGAGGGGGACAGAGAGAGAGGGGGGACAGAGAGAGGGGGGACAGAGAGAGAGGGGGGGGACAGAGAGAGGGGGGACAGAGAGAGAGGGGGGACAGAGAGAGGGGGGACAGAGAGAGAGGGGGGGACAGAGAGAGGGGGGACAGAGAGAGAGGGGGGACAGAGAGAGGGGGGACAGAGAGAGGGGGGACAGAGAGGGGGGGACAGAGAGAGAGGGGGGACAGAGAGAGGGGTGACAGAGAGAGGGGGGATAGAGAGAGGGGGACAGAGAGAGGGGAACAGAGAGAGGGGAAAGAGAGAGAGGGGGGACAGAGAGAGGGGGGACAGAGAGGGGGGGACAGAGAGAGGGGGACAGAGAGAGGGGGACAGAGAGAGGGGGGACAGAGAGGGGGGGACAGAGAGAGAGGGGGAAGAGAGAGAGGGACAGAGAGAGAGGGGGACAGAGAGAGGGGGGACAGAGAGGGGGGGACAGAGAGAGAGAGGGGGGAAGAGAGAGAGGGGGACAGAGAGAGAGGGGGACAGAGAGAGGGGGGACAGAGTGAGGGGGGACAGAGAGAGAGGGGGAAGAGAGAGAGGGGGGACAGAGAGAGGGGGGACAGAGAGGGGGGGACAGAGAGAGAGGGGGGAAGAGAGAGAGAGGGACAGAGAGAGAGGGGGACAGAGAGAGGGGGGACAGAGAGGGGGGGACAGAGAGAGAGAGGGGCAAGAGAGAGAGGGGGACAGAGAGAGAGGGGGACAGAGAGAGGGGGGACAGAGTGAGGGGGGACAGAGAGAGAGGGGGGACAGAGAGAGGGGGGCCAGAGAGAGGGGGGAAGAGAGAGGGGAACAGAGAGAGAGGGGGGTAGAGAGAGAGGGGGGACAGAGAGAGAGGGTGGACAGAGAGAGAGGGGGACAGAGAGAGGTGAACAGAGAGAGAGGGGGGGCAGAGAGAGAGGGGGACAGAGAGAGAGGGGGGACAGAGAGAGGGGGGACAGAGAGAGAAGGGGGGGACAGAGAGAGGGGGGACAGAGAGAGAGGGGGGAAAGAGAGAGGGGGGACAGAGAGAGAGGGGCAGAGAGAGGGGGGGACAGAGAGAGGGGGACAGAGAGAGGGGGGACAGAGAGGGGGGGGACAGAGAGAGGGGGACAGAGAGAGGGGGGACAGAGAGGGGGGGACAGAGAGAGAGGGGGAAGAGAGAGAGAGGGACAGAGAGAGAGAGGGGGACAGAGAGAGGGGGGACGGAGAGGGGGGGGACAGAGAGAGAGAGGGGGAAGAGAGAGAGGGGGACAGAGAGAGGGGGACAGAGAGAGGGGGGACAGAGTGAGGGGGGACAGAGAGAGAGGGGGGACAGAGAGAGGGGGGCCAGAGAGAGGGGGGAAGAGAGAGGGGAACAGAGAGAGAGGGGGGGCAGAGAGAGAGGGGGACAGAGAGAGAGGGGGGACAGAGAGAGAGGGGGACAGAGAGAGGGGAACAGAGAGAGAGGGGGGCAGAGAGAGAGGGGGACAGAGAGAGAGGGGGGACAGAGAGAGGGGGGACAGAGAGAGAAGGGGGGGACAGAGAGAGGGGGGACAGAGAGAGAGGGGGGAAAGAGAGAGGGGGGACAGAGAGATGGGGGACAGAGAGAGAGGGTGTGACAGAGAGAGGGGGGAAAGAGAGAGGGGGGGGGGACAGAGAGAGGGGGGACAGAGAGAGGGGGCACAGAGAGAGGGGGTCAGAGAGTGGGGGGACAGAGAGAGGGGAACAGAGAGAGAGGGGGGACAGAGAGAGAGGGGGGACAGAGAGAGGGGGGACAGAGAGAGGGGGACAGAGAGAGGGGAACAGAGAGAGAGGGGGGACAGAGAGAGGGGGGACAGTGAGAGGGGGGACAGAGAGAGGGGAACAGAGAGAGAGGGGGGACAGAGAGAGAGGGGGGGACAGAGAGAGGGGGGGCAGAGAGAGGGGGGACAGAGAGAGGGGGACAGAGAGAGGGGAACAGAGAGAGAGGGGGGGACAGAGAGAGGGGGGGACAGAGAGAGGGGGGACAGAGAGAGGGGGGACAGAGAGAGGGGGGCAGAGAGATGGGAACAGAGAGTTAGGGGGGACAGAGAGAGGGGGGGACAGAGAGAGGGGGGACAGACAGAGGGGAACAGAGAGAGAGGGGGGACAGAGAGAGAGGGGGACAGAGAGAGAGGTGGACAGAGAGAGTGGGGGACAGAGAGAGAGAGGGGGACAGAGAGAGGGGGGGACCGAGAGAGGGGGGACAGAGAGAGAGGGGGACAGAGAGAGAGGGGGACAGAGAGAGGGTGGACAGAGAGAGGGGGGGACAGAGAGAGAGAGAGGGGCACAGAGAGAGAGGGGGACAGAGAGAGGGGGGTACAGAGAGAGGGGGGGACAGAGAGAGGGGGGACAGAGAGAGGGGGGCAGAGAGATGGGAACAGAGAGAGAGGGGGGACAGAGAGAGGGGGGGACAGAGAGAGGGGGGACAGACAGAGGGGAACAGAGAGAGAGGGGGGGACAGAGAGAGAGGGGGACAAAGAGAGAGGGGGACAGAGAGAGTGGGGGACAGAGACAGAGAGGGGGACAGAGAGAGGGGGGGACAGAGAGAGGGGAGGAGGTCAGAGAGTGGGGGGATGGAGAGAGTGGGGGACAGAGAGAGAGGTGACAGAGAGAGAGGGGGACAGAGAGAGAGAGGGGGACAGAGTGAGGGGGGACAGAGAGAGAGGGGGACAGAGAGAGGGGGGACAGAGAGAGGGGGGATAGAGAGAGGGGGACAGAGAGAGGGGAACAGAGAGAGGTGAAAGAGAGAGAGGGGGGACAGAGAGAGGGGGGACAGAGAGGGGGGGACAGAGCGAGGGGGACAGAGAGATGGGGGACAGAGAGAGGGGGGACAGAGAGAGGGGGGCAGAGAGAGGGGAACAGAGAGAGAGGGGGGACAGAGAGAGGGGGGGACAGAGAGAGGGGGGACAGACAGAGGGGAACAGAGAGAGAGGGGGGACAGAGAGAGAGGGGGACAGAGAGAGAGGGGGACAGAGAGAGGGGGGGACAGAGAGAGAGGGGGACAGAGAGAGTGGGGGACAGAAAGAGGGGGGACAGAGAGAGAGGGGGACACAGAGAGGGGGACAGAGAGAGGGGGGACAGAGAGAGGGGGACAGAGAGAGAAAGGGGGACAGAGAGAGAGGGGGACAGAGAGAGGGGGACAGAGAGAGGGGGGGACAGAGAGAGAGAGGGGCACAGAGAGAGAGGGGGACAGAGAGAGGGGGACAGAGAGAGGGGGGGACAGAGAGAGAGGGGGACAGAGAGAGAGGGCGACAGAGAGAGGGGTGATGGAGAGAGATGGGTACAGAGAGAGGGGGGACAGAGAGAGAAGGGGACAGAGAGAGGGGGGACAGAGAGAGAGGGGGACAGAGAGAGAGGGGGACAGAGAGAGCCGGGACAGAGAGAGAGGGGGACAGAGAGAGGGGGACAGAGAGAGTGGGGACAGAGAGAGGGGGGACAGAGAGAGAGTGGGACAGAGAGGGGGGGACAGAGAGAGGGGGGACAGAGAGGGGGGGACAGAGAGAGAGGGGGAAGAGAGAGAGGGGGACAGAGAGAGAGGGGGACAGAGAGAGGGGGGACAGAGAGAGGGGGGACAGAGAGGGGGGGACAGAGAGAGGGGGGACAGAGAGAGGGGGGACAGAGTGGGGGGGACATAGAGAGAGGGGGAAGAGAGAGAGGGGGACAGAGAGAGAGGGGGACAGAGAGAGGGGGGACAGAGAGAGGGGGGACAGAGAGAGGGGGACAGAGAGGGGGGATAGAGAGAGGGGGAAGTAGAGGGGGTGAGAGAGAGGGGGAAGAGAGAGAGGGGCACAGGGAATGGGGGAGATAGAGGTGGTCAGAGATGGGGACAGAAAAAGTGGGAGGTTGAGGGGGTCAGAGAGATAGGCACAGAGAGAAGGGCACAGAGAGTAGGGGAGATAGAGGGGGACAGAGAGACATAGGCAGAGAGAGATCGGGGCAGAGAGAGTGGGACAGAGTGAGGGGGTCAGAGAGAGAGAGGGGGACAGAGAGAGGGGGGGGCAGAGAGAGGGGGGGTCAGAGAGAGGGGGGACAGAGAGAGGGGGACAGAGAGATGGGCACAGAGAAAGGGGGGCAGAGAGAAGGGGAGATAGAGGGGTCAGAGAGAGGGGGACAGAAAAGGCGGAGGTAGATGGGGTCAGAGAGAGGGGGGATAGAGGGGGACAGAGAGTGGGGGACAGAGAATGGGCGTCAGAGAAAGGGATACAGAGTGGAGGTGAGAGAGGGGGTCATATAGTGGGGGGATGGGGGCGACAGAGAGAGAGGGGACAGAGAAAGTGGGGGACAGAGAGAGGTGGACAGAGAGGGTGGGGGACAGAGAGAGAGGGGGACAGAAAGAGAGGGACAGAGAGAGGGGGCAGAGAGAGGTGGGCAGAGAGAGGCGGACAGAGAGAGAGGGACAGAGAGAGGGGAGGAAAGAGAGGGGGGACAGAGAGAGGGGGAGAGAGAGTTGGAGGACAGAGAGAGAGGGGGCAGAGAGAGGGGGACAGAGAGAGGGGGACAGAGAGTGGGAGGACAGAGGGGGGGCAGAGAGAGGGGGGAGACATAGAAAGGGGGTGACAGAGAGAGAGGGGGGACAGAGAGAGGGGGATAAAGAGAGGGGGAGAGAGAGAGAGGGGACAGGGAAAGGGGGCAGAGAGAGGGGGACAGAGAGTGGGGGAGAGAGAGAGGGGTGATAGAGAGAGGAGGACAGAGAGAGGAAGGGGTGTCAGAGAGAGGGGGCAGAGAGGGTGGATAGATAGATGCAGGACAGAGGGGGGGACAGAGAGAGGAGGGCAGAGAGAGGGTGACAGAGAGAGAGGACAGAGAGTGGGGGAGATAGAGGTGGCGAGAGAGAGGGGGACAGTGAGAGAGGGACAGAGAGAGGGGGACAGAGAGAGGGGGACAGAGAGAGAGGGGTCAGAGAGGAGGGGACAGAGAGAGGGGGTAGGGAGAGGGGGACAGAGAGAGCGGGTCAGAGAGAGGGCAACAGAGAGAGGGGGACAGGGAGTGGGGAGATACGGGGGACAGAGAGAGAGGGGTAGAGAGAGGGGGACAGAGAGTGAGAGGGGAATAGAGAGAGAGAGGGGACAGAGACAGGGTGACAGAGAGGGGGGACAGAGAGAGGGGGAGGTAGAGGGGATCACAGAGAGGGGTACAGAAAAAGTCGCAGGTAGAGGGGGTGAGAGAGAGGGGTGATAGAGTGGGGGACAGAGAGAGGGGGGGCAGAGAGTGAGGGACAGAGAGAGGGGTACAGAGTGGGGGTGAGAGAGGAGGTCAGAGAGTGGGGGGATGGAGAGAGTGGGGGACAGAGAGAGAGGTGACAGAGAGAGAGGGGGACAGAGAGAGAGAGGGGGACAGAGTGAGGGGGGACAGTGAGAGAGGGGGACAGAGAGAGAGGGGGACAGAGAGAGGGGGGACAGAGAGAGACGGGGACAGAGAGAGAGGGGGACAGACAGGGGGGATAGAGGGAGGGGGACAGAGAGAGGGGGACAGAGAGAGGGGGACAGAGAGAGGCGGGTGGAGGACAGAGAGTGCGTCAGACAGAGGGGGTCAGAGAGAGGGGGTCAGATAGAGGGTGCAGAGGGAGGGCGACAGAGAGAGGGGGACAGAGAGAGTTGACAGAGAGAGGCGGGTGGGATAGAGCGCGGGACAGAGGGGGGGGGACAGAGAGAGGGGGACAGAGAGAGAGGCGTGTGCGAGAGAGAGGGGGTCAGAGAGAGGCGGGTGGGAGGGAGTGCAGGACAGAGATAGAGGGGGAGAGAGAGAGGTGGACAGAGAGAGATGTACAGAGAGAGGGTGACAGAGAGAGAGGGGGACAGAGAGAGAGGGGGACAGAGAGAGGGGGGACAGAGAGAGGGGGGGACAGAGAGAGGGGGGACAGAGAGAGGGGGACAGAGAGAGGGGGAAGAGAGAGAGGGGGACAGAGAGAGGTGCACAGAGAGAGAGGGGGACAGAGAGAGGGGAACAGAGAGAGGGGGAAGAGAGAGAGGGGGACAGAGAGAGGGGGACAGAGAGAGAGGGGGACAGAGAGAGGGGGGACAGAGAGAGGGGGGGGACAGAGAGAGGGGGGACAGAGAGAGGGGCACAGAGAGAGGGGGAAGAGAGAGAGGGGGACAGAGAGAGAGGGGGACAGACAGGGGGGATAGAGGGAGGGGAACAGAGAGAGTGGGGGACAGAGAGAGGGGGCAGAGGGAGGGCGACAGAGAGAGAAGGACAGAGAGAGGGGGACAGAGAGAGGGGGACAGAGAGAGGGTCAGACAGAGGGGGTCAGAGAGAGAGGGTCAGAGAGAGGGTGCAGAGGGAGGGCGACAGAGAGAGGGGGACAGAGTGAGGGGGACAGAGAGAGGGGGACAGAGAGAGGCGGGTGGGGGACAGAGAGTGGGTCAGACAGAGGGGGTCAGAGAGAGGGGGTCAGAGAGAGGGTGCAGAGGGAGGGCGACAGAGAGAGGGGGACAGAGAGAGAGGGACAGAGAGAGGCGGGTGGGATAGAGCGCGGGACAGAGGGGGGGGACAGAGAGAGAGGGACAGAGAGAGAGGCGTGTGCGAGAGAGAGGGGGTCAGAGAGAGGCGGGTGGGAGGGAGTGCAGGACAGAGATAGAGGGGGAGAGAGAGGGGGACAAAGAGGGGTGATAGAGGGAGGCGGGTGAGAGAGAGAGGAGCAGAGAGAGGGGGTCAGAGAGAGAATGGACAGAGAGAGGTGGACAGACAGAGGGGGACAGAGAGAGGGTGACAGAGAGAGAGGGGGAAAGAGAGAGAGGGGGACAGAGAGAGGGGGGACACAGAGAGAGGGGGACAGAGAGAGAGGGGGACAGAGAGAGGGGGACGGAGAGAGGGGGTCAGAGAGAGGGGGGACAGAAAGGGGGGGACAGAGAGAGAGGGGGAAGAGAGAGAGGGGGACAGAGAGAGAGGGGGACAGAGAGAGAGGGGGTCAGAGAGAGGGGTGACAGAGAGAGGGGGGACAGAGAGAGGGGGACAGAGAGAGATGGGGGACAGAGAGAGAGGGGGGCAGAGAGAGGGGGACAGAGAGAGAGGGGGACAGAGAGAGGGGGGACAGAGAGAGGGGGGGACAGAGAGAGGGTGACAGAGAGAGAGGACAGAGAGTGGGGGAGATAGAGGTGGCGAGAGAGAGGGGGACAGTGAGAGAGGGACAGAGAGAGGGGGACAGAGAGAGGGGGGCAGAGAGAGAGGGGGCAGAGAGGAGGGGACAGAGAGAGAGGGGGTAGGGAGAGGGGGACAGAGAGAGCGGGTCAGAGAGAGGGCAACAGAGAGAGGGGGACAGGGAGTGGGGAGATACGGGGGACAGAGAGAGAGGGGTAGAGAGAGGGGGACAGAGAGTGAGAGGGGAATAGAGAGAGAGAGGGGACAGAGACAGGGTGACAGAGAGGGGGGACAGAGAGATGGGGAGGTAGAGGGGATCACAGAGAGGGGAACAGAAAAAGTCGCAGGTAGAGGGGGTGAGAGAGGGGGACAGAGAGAGGGGGGCAGAGAGTGGGGGACAGAGAGAGGGGTACAGAGTGGGGGTGAGAGAGGAGGTCAGAGAGTGGGGGGATGGAGAGAGTGGGGGACAGAGAGAGAGGTGACAGAGAGAGAGGGGGACAGAGAGAGAGGGGGGGACAGAGTGAGGGGGGACAGAGAGAGAGGGGGACAGAGAGAGGGGGGACAGAGAGAGGGGGGACAGAGAGAGGGAGGACAGAGAGGGGGGGACAGAGAGAGGGGGACAGAGAGATGGGGGACAGAGAGAGGGGGGACAGAGAGAGGGGGGCAGAGAGAGGGGAACAGAGAGAGAGGGGGGACAGAGAGAGGGGGGGGACAGAGAGAGGGGGGACAGACAGAGGGGAACAGAGAGAGGGGGGACAGAGAGAGAGGGGGACAGAGAGAGAGGGGGGCAGAGAGAGGGGGACAGAGAGAGAGGGGGACAGAGAGAGGGGGGACAGAGAGAGGGGGGACAGAGAGAGGGTGACAGAGAGAGAGGACAGAGAGTGGGGGAGATAGAGGTGGCGAGAGAGAGGGGGACAGTGAGAGAGGGACAGAGAGAGGGGGACAGAGAGAGGGGGACAGAGAGAGGGGGACAGAGAGATGGGGGACAGAGAGAGGGGGGACAGAGAGAGGGGGGCAGAGAGAGGGGAACAGAGAGAGAGGGGGGACAGAGAGAGGGGGGGACAGAGAGAGGGGGGACAGACAGAGGGGAACAGAGAGAGGGGGGACAGAGAGAGAGGGGGACAGAGAGAGAGGGGGGCAGAGAGAGGGGGACAGAGAGAGAGGGGGACAGAGAGAGGGGGGACAGAGAGAGGGGGGACAGAGAGAGGGTGACAGAGAGAGAGGACAGAGAGTGGGGGAGATAGAGGTGGCGAGAGAGAGGGGGACAGTGAGAGAGGGACAGAGAGAGGGGGACAGAGAGAGGGGGACAGAGAGAGAGGGGGCAGAGAGGAGGGGACAGAGAGAGAGGGGGTAGGGAGAGGGGGACAGAGAGAGCGGGTCAGAGAGAGGGCAACAGAGAGAGGGGGACAGGGAGTGGGGAGATACGGGGGACAGAGAGAGAGGGGTAGAGAGAGGGGGACAGAGAGTGAGAGGGGAATAGAGAGAGAGAGGGGACAGAGACAGGGTGACAGAGAGGGGGGACAGAGAGAGGGGGAGGTAGAGGGGATCACAGAGAGGGGTACAGAAAAAGTCGCAGGTAGAGGGGGTGAGAGGGAGGGGTGATAGAGTGGGGGACAGAGAGAGGGGGGGCAGAGAGTGAGGGACAGAGAGAGGGGTAAAGAGTGGGGGTGAGAGAGGAGGTCAGAGAGTGGGGGGATGGAGAGAGTGGGGGACAGAGAGAGAGGTGACAGAGAGAGAGGGGGACAGAGAGAGAGAGGGGGACAGAGTGAGGGGGGACAGAGAGAGGGGGGGACAGAGAGAGAGGGGGACAGAGAGAGGGGGACAGACAGAGACGGGGACAGAGAGAGAGGGGGACAGACAGGGGGGATAGAGGGAGGGGGACAGAGAGAGAGGGGGACAGAGAGAGGGGGCAGAGGCAGGGCGACAGAGAGAGAAGGACAGAGAGAGGGGGACAGAGAGAGGGGGACAGAGAGAGGGTCAGACAGAGGGGGTCAGAGAGAGGGGGTCAGAGAGAGGGTGCAGAGGGAGGGCGACAGAGAGAGGGGGACAGAGAGAGGGGGACAGAGAGAGGGGGACAGAGAGAGGCGGGTGGGGGACAGACAGTGGGTCAGACAGAGGGGGTCAGAGAGAGGGGGTCAGATAGAGGGTGCAGAGGGAGGGCGACAGAGAGAGGGGGACAGAGAGAGGGGGACAGAGAGAGGCGGGTGGGATAGAGCGCGGGACAGAGGGGGGGGGGACAGAGAGAGGGGAACAGAGAGAGAGGCGTGTGCGAGAGAGAGGGGGTCAGAGAGAGGCGGGTGGGAGGGAGTGCAGGACAGAGATAGAGGGGGAGAGAGAGGGGGGGACAAAGAGGGGTGATAGAGGGAGGCGGGTGAGAGAGAGAGGAGCAGAGTGAGGGGGTCAGAGAGAGGGGGACAGATAGAGGTGGACAGAGAGAGGGGGACAGAGAGAGGGTGACAGAGAGAGAGGGGGAAAGAGAGAGAGGGGGACAGAGAGAGGGGGGGACAGAGAGAGAGGGGGACAGAGAGAGAGGGGGACAGAGAGAGGGGGGACGGAGAGAGGGGGTCAGAGAGAGGGGGGACAGAGAGAGAGGGGGAAGAGAGAGAGGGGGAAGAGAGAGAGGGGGACAGAGAGAGAGGGGGACAGAGAGACAGGGGGTCAGAGAGAGGGGGGGACAGAGAGAGGGGGACAGAGAGAGGGGGACAGAGAGAGATGGGGGACAGAGAGAGAGGGGGGCAGAGAGAGGGGCACAGAGAGAGAGGGGGGACAGAGAGAGGGGGGACAGCGAGAGGGGGACAGAGAGAGGTGGAAGAGAGAGAGGGGGACAGAGAGAGGGGCACAGAGAGAGAGGGACAGAGAGAGGTGGAAGAGAGAGAGGGGGACAGAGAGAGAGGGTAGAGAGAGAGGAGGGGACAGAGAGAGGGGCACAGAGAGAGATGGGGACAGAGAGAGGGGGACAGAGAGAGGGGGAAGAGAGAGAGAGGGGGACAGATAGAGAGGGGGACAGAGAGAGGGGGGACACAGAGAGGGGGGACAGAGAGAGGGGGACAGAGAGAGGGGGGACAGAGAGAGGGGGGACAGAGAGAGGGGGGGACAGAGAGAGGGGGACAGAGAGAGGGGGACAGAGAGAGGGGAACAGAGAGAGAGGGGGGACAGAGAGAGGGGGGGACAGAGAGAGGGGGGACAGAGAGAGGGGGACAGAGAGAGAGGGGGGACAGAGAGAGGGGGGGGACAGAGAGAGGGGAACAGAGAGAGAGGGGGGGACAGAGAGAGGGGGGACAGAGAGAGGGGAACAGAGAGAGGGGGACAGTGAGAGAGGGGGCAGAGAGAGAGGGGGACAGAGAGAGGGGGGACAGAGAGAGAGGGGGTACAGAGAGAGAGGGGGACAGAGAGAGAGGGGGGACAGAGAGAGGTGGACAGAGAGAGAGGGGGGACAGAGAGAGAGAGGGGGACAGAGAGAGAGGGGGGACAGAGAGAGAGGGGGACAGAGAGAGGGGGGACAGAGAGAGAGGGGGACAGAGAGAGGGGGACAGAGAGAGGGGGGACAGAGAGAGGGGGGACAGAGAGAGGGGGGACAGAGAGAGAGGGGGACAGAGAGAGGGGGGAAAGAGAGAGAGGGGGACAGAGAGAGAGGGGGACAGAGAGAGGGGGGACAGAGAGAGGGGGGACAGAGAGGGGGGGACAGAGAGAGGGGAGACAGAGAGAGGGCGGACAGAGTGGGGGGGACATTGTGAGAGGGGGAAGAGAGAGAGGGGGACAGAGAGAGAGGGGGACAGAGAGAGGGGGGACAGAGAGGGGGGGACAGAGAGAGGGGGACAGAGAGAGGGGGGATAGAGAGAGGGGGAAGTAGAGGGGGTGAGAGAGAGGGGGAAGAGAGAGAGGGGCACAGGGAATGGGGGAGATAGAGGGGGTCAGAGATGGGGACAGAAAAAGTGGGAGGTGGAGGGGGTCAGAGAGATGGGCACAGAGAGAGGGGCACAGAGAGTGGGGGAGATAGAGGGGGGACAGAGAGACATAGGCAGAGAGAGATCGGGGCAGAGAGAGTGGGACAGAGTGAGGGGGTCAGAGAGAGAGAGGGGGACAGAGAGAGGGGGGGACAGAGAGAGGGGGGGGACAGAGAGAGGGGGACAGAGAGAGGGGCACAGAGAAAGGGGGGCAGAGAGAAGGGGAGATAGAGGGGGTCAGAGAGAGGGGGACAGAAAAGGCGGAGGTAGAGGGGGTCAGGGAGAGGGGGGATAGAGGGGAACAGAGAGTGGGGGGACAGAGAGAGGGGGGACAGAGAGAGGGGGGACAGAGAGAGGGGGGACAGAGAGAGGGGGGGACAGAGAGAGGGGGGACAGAGAGAGGGGGACAGAGAGAGGGGGGGCAGAGAGAGGGGGACAGAGAGAGATGGACAGAGAGAGAGGGGGGACAGAGAGAGGGGGGGACAGAGAGAGGGGGGACAGAGAGAGGGGGGGGACAGAGAGAGTGGGGACAGAGAGAGGGGGACAGAGAGAGGGGCACAGAGAAAGGAGGGCAGAGAGAAGGGGAGATAGAGGGGGTCAGAGAGAGGGGGACAGAAAAGGCGGAGGTAGAGGGGATCAGAGAGAGGGGGGATAGAGGGGGACAGAGAGTGGGGGGACAGAGAGAGGGGGGACAGAGAGAGGGGGGACAGAGAGAGGGGGGACAGAGAGAGGGGGGGACAGAGAGAGGGGGGACAGAGAGAGGGGGGACAGAGAGAGGGGGGCAGAGAGGGGGGGACAGAGAGAGGTGGACAGAGACAGAGGGGGGACAGAGAGAGGGGGGGACAGAGAAGAGGGGACAGAGAGAGAGGGGGTAGGGAGAGGGGGACAGAGAGAGCGGGTCAGAGAGAGGGCAACAGAGAGAGGGGAACTGGGAGTGGGGAGATACGGGGGACAGAGAGAGAGGGGTAGAGAGAGGGGGACAGAGTGAGGGGACAGAGAGAGGGCGACAGAGAGAGAGGGGGACAGAGAAAGGGGGACAGAGAGTGGGAGGGGAATAGAGAGAGTGAGGGGACAGAGAGAGGGCGACAGAGAGTGAGGGGACAGAGAGAGGGCGACAGAGAGAGAGGGGGACAGAGAAAGGGGGACAGAGAGTGGCAGGGGAATAGAGAGAGAGAGGGGACAAAGACAGGGTGACAGAGAGGGGGAACAGAGAGAGGGGGAGGTAGAGGGGATCACAGAGAGGGGTACAGAAAAATTCGCAGGTAGAGGGGGTGAGAGAGAGGGGTGATAGAGTGGGGGACAGAGAGGGGGGCAGAGAGTGGGGGACAGAGAGAGGGGTACAGAGTGGGGGTGAGAGAGGAGGTCAGAGAGTGGGGGGATGGAGAGAGTGGGGGACTGAGAGAGAGGGAACAGAGAGAGAGGGGGAAAGAGAGAGGGGGACAGAGAGAGGGGGGACAGAGAGTGGGGGGATAGAGAGAGGGGGCAGAGGGAGGGAGGCAGAGACAGGGGGACAGAGAGAGGGCGAGATAGAGGGGGACAGAGAGAGAGAGGGGGGACAGAGAGAGGGGGCCAGAGAGAGGGGGCAGAGAGAGGGGGACAGAGAGTGGGGGACAGAGAGGAGGAGTACAGAGTGGGGGTGAGAGAGGAGTTCAGACAGTGGCGGGATGGAGAGAGTGGGGGACAGAGAGAGGGGGACAGAGAGAGGCGGGTGGGAGAGAGCGCGGGACAGAGAGAGAGAGGGGGGACAGAGAGAGGGGGACAGGGCGAGGGGGACAGAGCGAGAGGGGGACAGAAAATGTCGGAGGTTGAGGGGGTCAGAGAGAGGAGGACAGAGAGGGGGACAGAGTGAGGGGTATAATGTGGAGGTGAGAGAGGGGGTCAGAGATTGGGGGGATGGAGAGTGTTGGGGACAGAGAGAGAGGAGACAGAGAGAGAGGGGGACAGAGAGAGAGAGGGGGACAGAGTGAGGGGTATAAAGTGGAGGTGAGAGAGGGGGTCAGAGATTGGGGGGATGGAGAGTGTTGGGGACAGAGAGAGAGGTGACAGAGAGAGAGGGGGACAGAGAGAGAGAGGGGGACAGAGTGAGGGGTATAAAGTGGATGTGAGAGAGGGGGTCAGAGATTGGGGGGATGGAGAGTGTTGGGGACAGAGAGAGAGGTGACAGAGAGAGAGGGGGACAGAGAGAGAGGGGGACAGAGAGAGAGGGGGACAGAGAGAGAGGGGGACAGACAGGGGGGATAGAGGGAGGGGGACAGAGAGAGAGGGGGACAGAGAGATGGGGCAGAGGGAGGGGGACAGAGAGTGGGTCAGACAGAGGGGGTCAGAGAGAGGGGGTCAGAGAGAGGGTGCAGAGGGAGGGCGACAGAGAGAGTGGCGTGTGCGAGAGAGAGGGGGTCAGAGAGAGGCGGGTGGGAGGGAGTGCAGGACAGAGATAGAGGGGGAGAGAGAGAGGGGGACAAAGAGGGGTGATAGAGGGAGGCGGGTGAGAGAGAGAGGAGCAGAGAGAGGGGGTCAGAGAGAGGGAGACAGAGAGAGGTGGACAGAGAGAGAGGGACAGAGAGAGGGGTACAGAGAGAGGGTGACAGAGATAGAGGGGGACAGAGAGAGGGGGACAGAGAGAGAAGGCACAGAGAGAGGGGGAAAGAGAGAGGGGGACAGAGAGAGTGGTACAGAGAGATGGTTACAGAGTGGGGGTGAGAGAGGGGGTCAGAGAGTGGGGGGAAGGAGAGAGTGGGGCACAGAGATAGAGGGGACAGAGAGGGTGGGGGCAGAGAGGGAGGGGGCAGAGAGAGGGCGAAGAGAGGGGGGACAGAGAGCGGGGGAGACTGAGGGGGGACAGAGAGAGGGGGACAGAGAGACGGGGACAGAGAGAGGGGAACAGAGAGAGAGTGGGACAGAGAGAGAGGGGGACAAAGAGAGAGGGGGACAGAGAGAGGGGGACAGAGAGAGAGGGGGACAGAGAGAGTGGACAGAGAGAGGGGGACAGAGAGAGGGGGACAGAGAGAGAGGGGGACAGAGAGAGGGGGACAGAGAGAGGGGGACAGAGAGAGTGGGACAGAGAGAGGGGGGGACAGAGAGAGGGGGACAGAGAGAGAGGGGGACAGAGAGAGGGGGGGACAGAGAGAGAGGGGGACAGAGAGAGGGGGACAGAGAGAGGGGGACAGAGAGAGTGGGACAGAGAGATGTTTACAGAGTGGGGGTGAGAGAGGGGGTCAGAGAGTGGGGGGATGGAGAGAGTGGGGCACAGAAATAGAGGGGACAGAGAGGGTGGGGGCAGAGAGGGAGGGGCAGAGAGAGGGCGAAGAGAGGGGGGACAGAGAGCGGGGAGACTGAGGGGTGACAGAGAGAGGGGGACAGAGAGACGGGGACAGAGAGACGGGGGGATTGAGGGGGACAGGGAGATGGCGTCAGAGAGAGAGGGGGAGAGAGAGAGAGGGGGACAAAGAGGGGGGATAGAGGGAGACGGGTGGGAGAGAGAGGGGTCAGAGAGTGGGGGAAAGAGAGAAGGCGACAGAGAGAATGGGTCAGATAGAGGGGGACAGAGAGAGAGGTGGACAGAGAGAGAGGGGGTCAGAGAGAGGGGGTCAGAGAGAGAGGGGGTCAGAGAGAGAGGTGGACAGAGAGAGAGGGGGTCAGAGAGACGGGGGACAGAGAGAGGGGGACAGAGAGAGAGGGGGACAGAGAGATGGGGACAGAGGGACGGGGGACAGAGAGATGGGGGACAGAGAGATGGGGACAGAGACGGGGGGACAGAGAGAAAGGGGCGACAGAGAGAGAGGGGGGACAGAGAGAGAGGGGGTCAGAGAGAGGTGGACAGAGAGAGAGGGGATAAAGATAGAGGGGGCACAGAGAGGGCGACAGAGAAAGGGCGACAGAGAGAGAGGGGGTCAGAGAGAGTCAGTGTCAGAGGGGGAGGTAGAGGGGGCCAGAGAGAGGGGGAGATAGAGGGGGTCAGAGAGGGGGGACAGAGATTGGGGCCAGAGGGTGGGGGACAGAGAGAGGGGTACAGAGTGGGGGTGAGAGAGTGGGTCAGAGGGTGGTGGGGGACAGAGAGGGGGGTACAGAGTGGGGGTGAGAGAGTGGGTCAGAGGGTGGTGGGGGACAGAGAGGGGGGGACAGAGAGAGTGGGGAACAGAGAGAGGGGGACAGAGAGGGGGGACAGAGAGAGAGAGGGGCAGAGAGGGGGGCGGAGATAGGGGACAGAGAGAGGGGACAGAGAGAGGGCGAGATAGAGGGGGACAGAGAGAGGGGGTCAGAGCGAGGGGGACAGAGTGAGGGGGCAGAGAGAGAGGGGGACAGAGTGAGTGGGTCAGAGAGAGGCGGGTGGGAGAGAGCGCGGGACAGAGAGCGGGAGGGGGACAGAGAGAGGGGGACAGAGAAAGAGTCTGGTGGGAGAGAGAGGGAGTCAGAGAGAGGCGGGTGGGAGAGTGCGTGGGACAGAGCAAGAGGGGAACAGAGAGAGAGGGGGACAAAGAGGGGGGATAGAGGGAGACAGGTGGGAGAGAGAGGGGGACAGAGAGTGGGGGACAGAGAGAGGGGCGACAGAGAGAGGGGCGACAGAGAGAGGGGGATAGAGAGAGGGGGATAAAGAGAGGGGAACAGAAAAAGTCGGAGGTAGAGGGGGTCAGAGAGAGGAGGGAGATAGAGGGCGACAGAGAGAGGAGGACAGAACGGGGGACAGAGTGTGGGGGACAGAGACTGGAGGACAGAGAGAGGGGTATAGAGTGGGGGTGAGAGAGGGGGTCAGAGAGAGGCGGGTGGGAGAGAGAGTGGACAGAGAGAGAGGGGAACAGAGAGAGGGGAAAGAGAGAGAGGTGGGACAGAGAGAGGGGGGACAGAGAGGGGGGGACAGAGAGAGGGGGACAGAGAGAGGGGGGACAGAGAGGGGGGGACAGAGAGAGAGGGGGAAGAGAGAGAGGGGGACAGAGAGAGAGGGGGACAGAGAGAGGGGGGACAGAGAGGGGGGGACAGAGAGAGAGGGGGAAGAGAGAGGGGGGAAGAGAGAGAGGGGGACAGAGAGAGAGGGGGACAGAGAGAGGGAGACAGAGAGAGAGGGGGGACAGAGAGAGAGGGGGACAGAGAGAGATGAACAGAGAGAGAGGGGCGCAGATAGAGAGGGGGACAGAGAGAGAGGGGGGACAGAGAGAGGGGGGACAGAGAGAGAGGGGGGACAGAGAGAGGGGGGACAGAGAGAGAGGGGGGACAGAGAGAGGGGGGACAGAGAGAGAGGGGGGGACAGAGAGAGGGGTGACAGAGAGAGAGGGGGGACAGAGAGAGGGGGGACAGAGAGAGTGGAGGGGACAGAGAGAGGGGGTCAGAGAGAGGGGGACAGAGAGAGGGGAACAGAGAGAGAGGGGGACAGAGAGAGAGGGGGGACAGAGAGAGGGGCGACAGAGAGAGGGGGGACAGAGAGAGGGGGTCAGAGAGAGGGGGACAGAGAGAGGGGAACAGAGAGAGAGGGGGACAGAGAGAGAGGGGGGACAGAGAGAGGGGGGACAGAGAGAGGGGGGACAGAGAGAGAGAGGGACAGAGAGAGAGGGGGGACAGAGAGAGGGGGGACAGAGAGTGTGGGACAGAGAGAAGGGAACAGAGAGAGAGGGTGGACAGAGAGAGGGGGGGACAGAGAGAGGGGGGACAGAGAGAGGGGAACAGAGAGAGAGGGGGGACAGAAAGAGAGGTGGGACAGAGAGAGGGGGGCAGAGAGAGGGGGGACAGAGAGAGAGGGGACAGAGAGAGGGGAACAGAGAGAGAGGGGGACAGAGAGAGGGGGGGCAGAGAGAGGGGGGACAGAGAGAGAGGGGAACAGAGAGAGAGGGGGGACAGAGAGAGGGGGGGGGACTGAGAGAGGGGGGACAGAGAGAGGGGGGACAGAGAGAGGGGGACAGAGAGAGGGGAACAGAGAGAGAGGGGGGACAGAGAGAGGGGGGACAGAGAGAGGGGGGACAGACAGAGGGGAACAGAGAGAGAGGGGGGAC
Organism: Chiloscyllium punctatum; assembly: GCF_047496795.1. Taxonomy (NCBI): domain Eukaryota; kingdom Metazoa; phylum Chordata; class Chondrichthyes; order Orectolobiformes; family Hemiscylliidae; genus Chiloscyllium; species Chiloscyllium punctatum. The sequence goes on along the minus strand of NC_092751.1, from coordinate 67,330,914 downwards.
AGAGAGAGAGGGGGGACAGAGAGAGGGGGGACAGAGAGAGGGGGGACAGAGAGCGAGGGGGAAGAGAGAGAGGGGGGACAGAGAGAGAGGGGGACAGAAAGGGGGGGGACAGAGAGAGAGGGGGACAGAGAGAGAGGGGGACAGAGAGAGGGGGGACAGAGAGAGAGGGGGACAGATAGAGGGGGACAGAGAGAGGGGGGACAGAGAGAGGGGGGACAGAGAGAGAGAGGGGGACAGAGAGAGAGGGGACAGAGAGAGGGGGGACAGAGAGAGGGGGACAGAGAGAGAGAGGGGCACAGAGAGAGGGGACAGAGAGAGGGGGACAGAGAGAGAGAGGGGCACAGAGAGAGAGGGGGACAGAGAGAGAGGGACAGAGAGACAGGGGGACAGGGAGAGAGGGGGACAGAGAGAGAGGGGGACAGAGAGAGGGGGGATGGAGAGAGAGGGGGACAGAGAGAGGGGGGACAGAGAGAGAGGGGGACAGAGAGAGGGGGGACAGAGAGAGAGGGGGACGGATAGAGAGGGGGACAGAGAGAGGGGGGACAGAGAGAGAGGGGGACAGGGAGAAGGGGGACAGAGAGAGTGGGGACAGAGAGAGGGGGGACAGAGAGAGAGGGGGACAGAGAGGGGGGGACAGAGAGAGGTGGGACAGAGAGGGGGGGACAGAGAGAGAGGGGGAAGAGAGAGAGGGGGACAGAGAGAGAGGGGGACAGAGAGAGGGGGGGCAGAGAGAGGGGGGACAGAGAGGGGGGTACAGAGAGAGGGGGGACAGAGAGAGGGGGGACAGAGTGGGGGGGACATAGAGAGGGGAACAGAGAGAGAGGGGGGACAGAGAGAGGGGGGACAGAGAGAGGGGGGACAGACAGAGGGGAACAGAGAGAGAGGGGGGGACAGAGAGAGAGGGGGGGACAGAGAGACGGGGGACAGAGAGAGAGAGGGGGGACAGAGAGAGGGGCGACAGAGAGAGGGGGGACAGAGAGAGGGGGTCAGAGAGAGGGGGACAGAGAGAGGGGAACAGAGAGAGAGGGGGACAGAGAGAGAGGGGGGACAGAGAGAGGGGGGACAGAGAGAGGGGGGACAGAGAGAGAGAGGGACAGAGAGAGAGGGGGGACAGAGAGAGGGGGGACAGAGAGTGTGGGACAGAGAGAAGGGAACAGAGAGAGAGGGTGGACAGAGAGAGGGGGGGACAGAGAGAGGGGGGACAGAGAGAGGGGAACAGAGAGAGAGGGGGGACAGAAAGAGAGGTGGGACAGAGAGAGGGGGGGCAGAGAGAGGGGGGACAGAGAGAGAGGGACAGAGAGAGGGGAACAGAGAGAGAGGGGGGACAGAGAGAGGGGGGGCAGAGAGAGGGGGGACAGAGAGAGAGGGGAACAGAGAGAGAGGGGGGACAGAGAGAGGGGGGGACTGAGAGAGGGGGGACAGAGAGAGGGGGGACAGAGAGAGGGGGACAGAGAGAGGGGAACAGAGAGAGAGGGGGGACAGAGAGAGGGGGGACAGAGAGAGGGGGGGACAGACAGAGGGGAACAGAGAGAGAGGGGGGACAGAGAGAGAGGGGGGACAGAGAGAGGGGGGACAGAGAGAGGGGGGACAGAGAGCGAGGGGGAAGAGAGAGAGGGGGGACAGAGAGAGAGGGGGACAGAGAGAGGGGGGGACAGAGAGAGAGGGGGACAGAGAGAGAGGGGGACAGAGAGAGGGGGGACAGAGAGAGAGGGGGACAGATAGAGGGGGACAGAGAGAGGGGGGACAGAGAGAGGGGGACAGAGAGAGAGAGGGGGACAGAGAGAGAGGGGGACAGAGAGAGGGGGGACAGAGAGGGGGGGACAGAGAGAGAGAGGGGCACAGAGAGAGAGGGGGACAGAGAGAGAGGGACAGAGAGAGAGGGGGACAAGGAGAGAGGGGGACAGAGAGAGAGGGGGACAGAGAGAGGGGAATGGAGAGAGAGGGGGACAGAGAGAGGGGGGACAGAGAGAGAGGGGGACAGAGAGAGGGGGGACAGAGAGAGAGGGGGACAGATAGAGAGGGGGACAGAGAGAGGGGGGACAGAGAGAGAGGGGGACAGGGAGAAGGGGGACAGAGAGAGTGGGGACAGAGATAGGGGGGACAGAGAGAGAGGGGGACAGAGAGGGGGGACAGAGAGAGGTGGGACAGAGAGGGGGGACAGAGAGAGAGGGGGAAGAGAGAGAGGGGGACAGAGAGAGAGGGGGACAGAGAGAGGGGGGACAGAGAGAGGGGGGACAGAGAGGGGGGTACAGAGAGAGGGGGGACAGAGAGAGGGGGAACAGAGTGGGGGGGACATAGAGAGAGGGGGAAGAGAGAGAGGGGGACAGAGAGAGAGGGGGACAGAGAGAGGGGGGACAGAGAGAGGGGGGACAGAGAGAGGGGGACAGAGAGAGGGGGGATAGAGAGAGGGGGAAGTAGAGGGGGTGAGAGAGAGGGGGAAGAGAGAGAGGGGCAAAGGGAATGGGGGAGATAGAGGTGGTCAGAGATGGGGACAGAAAAAGTGGGAGGTAGAGGGGGTCAGAGAGATGGGCACAGAGAGAGGGGCACAGAGCGTGGTGGAGATAGAGGGGGACAGAGAGACATAGGCAGAGAGAGATCGGGGCAGAGAGATTGGGACAGAGTGAGGGGGTCAGAGAGAGAGAGGGGAACAGAGAGAGGGGGGGACAGAGAGAGGGGGGGGACAGAGAGAGGGGGGACAGAGAGAGGGGGACAGAGAGAGGGGCACAGAGAAAGGGGGGCAGAGAGAAGGGGAGATAGAGGGGGTCAGAGAGAGGGGGACAGAAAAGGCGGAGGTAGAGGGGGTCAGAGAGAGGGGGGATAGAGGGGGACAGAGAGTGGGGGACAGAGAATGGGCGTCAGAGAAAGGGATACAGAGTGGAGGTGAGAGAGGGGGTCATATAGTGGGGGGATGGGGGGGACATAGAGAGAGGGGGAAGAGAGAGAGGGGACAGAGAAAGTGGGGGACAGAGAGAGGGGGACAGAGAGGGTGGGGGACAGAGAGAGAGGGGGACAGAAAGAGAGGGACAGAGAGAGGGGGCAGAGAGAGGTGGGCAGAGAGAGGCGGACAGAGAGAGAGGGACAGAGAGAGGGGAGGAAAGAGAGGGGGGACAGAGAGAGGGGGAGAGAGAGTTGGAGGACAGAGAGAGAGGGGGCAGAGAGAGGGGGACAGAGAGAGGGGGACAGAGAGTGGGAGGACAGAGGGGGGGCAGAGAGAGGGGGGAGACATAGGAAGGGGGTGACAGAGAGAGAGGGGGGACAGAGAGAGGGGGATAAAGAGAGGGGGAGAGAGAGAGAGGGGGACAAAGAGGGGGGATAGAGGGAGACGGGTGGGAGAGAGAGGGGTCAGAGAGTGGGGGACAGAGAGAAGGCGACAGAGAGAGTGGGTCAGATCGAGGGGGACAGAGAGAGAGGTGGACAGAGAGAGAGGGGGTCAGAGAGAGGGGGTCAGAGAGAGAGGGGGTCAGAGAGAGAGGTGGACAGAGAGAGAGGGGGTCAGAGAGACGGGGGACAGAGAGAGGGGGACAGAGAGAGAGGGGGACAGAGAGATGGGGACAGAGGGACGGGGGACAGAGAGATGGGGGACAGAGAGATGGGGACAGAGACGGGGGGACAGAGAGAGAGGGGCGACAGAGAGAGAGGGGGGACAGAGAGAGAGGGGGTCAGAGAGAGGTGGACAGAGAGAGAGGGGATAAAGATAGAGGGGGCACAGAGAGGGCGACAGAGAAAGGGCGACAGAGAGAGAGGGGGTCAGAGAGAGTCAGTGTCCGAGGGGGAGGTAGAGGGGGCCAGAGAGAGGGGGAGATAGAGGGGGTCAGAGAGGGGGGACAGAGATTGGGGCCAGAGGGTGGGGGACAGAGAGAGGGGTACAGAGTGGGGGTGAGAGAGTGGGTCAGAGGGTGGTGGGGGACAGAGAGGGGGGACAGAGAGAGTGGGGAACAGAGAGAGGGGGACAGAGAGGGGGGACAGAGAGAGAGAGGGGCAGAGAGGGGGGCGGAGATAGGGGACAGAGAGAGGGGACAGAGAGAGGGCGAGATAGAGGGGGACAGAGAGAGGGGGTCAGAGCGAGGGGGACAGAGTGAGGGGGCAGAGAGAGAGGGGGACAGAGTGAGTGGGTCAGAGAGAGGCGGGTGGGAGAGAGCGCGGGACAGAGAGCGGGAGGGGGACAGAGAGAGGGGGACAGAGAAAGAGTCTGGTGGGAGAGAGAGGGAGTCAGAGAGAGGCGGGTGGGAGAGTGCGTGGGACAGAGCAAGAGGGGAACAGAGAGAGAGGGGGACAAAGAGGGGGGATAGAGGGAGACAGGTGGGAGAGAGAGGGGGACAGAGAGTGGGGGACAGAGAGAGGGGCGACAGAGAGAGGGGCGACAGAGAGAGGGGGATAGAGAGAGGGGGATAAAGAGAGGGGAACAGAAAAAGTCGGAGGTAGAGGGGGTCAGAGAGAGGGGGAGATAGAGGGCGACAGAGAGAGGAGGACAGAAAGGGGGACAGAGTGTGGGGGACAGAGACTGGAGGACAGAGAGAGGGGTATAGAGTGGGGGTGAGAGAGGGGGTCAGAGAGAGGCGGGTGGGAGAGAGAGTGGACAGAGAGAGAGGGGAACAGAGAGAGGAGAACAAGGGGGGGATAGATGGAGGTGGGAGAGAGAGGGGGACAGAGAGAGGGCGACAGACAGGGGGTCAGAGACCGGGGAGAGAGAGAGGCGGGTGGTAGAGAGAGGGGGTCATAGAGAGGGTGACAGAGAGAGTGGGTCAGATAGAAGGGGACAGAGAGAGGGGGACAGAGAGAGATGGACAGAGAGAATGTGGACAGAGAGAGCGGGAGACAGAGAGAGGGGGACAGAGAGAGAGGGGGTCAGAGGGCATGGGACAGAGAGAGAGGCGGGTGGGAGAGAGAGGGGATCAGAGAGAGGTGGGTGGGTGGGAGAGTGGGACAGAGAGAGGGGGACAGATAGAGGGCGACAGAGAGAGTGGGTCAGAGAGAGGGGGACAGAGAGAGAGGGGGACAGAGAGAGAGAGGGACAGAGAGGGGGGAAGATAGAGGGCGACAGAGAGGGGGACAGAGAGCGGGGGTAAAGAGGGAGGGGGACAGAGAGAGTGGGGGACAAAGAGGGGGGATAGAGGGAGATGGGTGGGAGAGAGGGGGGGACAGAGAGTGGGTGAGATAGATGGGTTCAGAGAGAGGGGATAGAGAGAGGGCGTCAGAGAGAGAGGTGGGTGGGAGGGAGAGCGGGAGAGAGAGAGGGCGACAGAGAGAGTGGGTCAGAGAGAGGGGGACAGAGAGAGAGGGGGGACAGAGAGAGAGGGGGACAGAGAGGGGGGACAGAGAGAGAGGGAAAAGAGAAATGGGGGACAGAGAAATGGGGGACACAGTGGGGAGGACAGACAGGGGGGGACAGAGAAAGGGGGGACAGAGAGAGAGGGGGACAGATAAAGGGCGACAGAGAGGGGGGGACAGAGAGAGGGGGGGACAGAGAGTGGGGGGACAGAGAGTGGGGGAGGTACAGGGGTTCAGAGACAGGGGAACAGAAAGAGAGGGGGACAGTGAGAGGAGGAGGGGGTTCAGAGAGGGTTGGGACAAAGAGGATGGACAGATAGAGGCGGGATAGAGAGGGGGATAGAGAGAGGGGGAACAGCTAGAGGGAGGGACAGAGAGAGAGAGGGGACAGAGAAAGGGGGGAGAGAGGGAGTGGAGAGAGGGAGGGGGGGACAGAAAGACGATGACAGAGATGGGGGAGAGAGAGGGGGACAGAGAGAGGAGGGACACAGAGAGGGGGGACGGGGGGGCAGAGAGACAGTGACAGAGAGGGGGCGGAGAGAGGGCGACATAGAGAGGGGTCAGAGAGAGGGGGGCAGAGAGAGGGGACAGGGAGTGGGGGACAGAGAGAGGGGGGGACAGAGAGAGGGATCAGAGAGCGGGGGACAGAGAGAGGGCATCACAGCGAGGCGGGTGGGAGGGAGCGTGGGACAGAGAGAGAGGGGACAGAGAGAGAGGGGGTCAAAGAGGGGGGATAGAGGGAGATGGGTGGGAGAGAGGGGGGTGAAAGAGTGGGTCAGACAGTGGGGGTCAGAGAGAGGGCGACAGAGAGGGGGACAGAGAGTGTGGGAGAGAGAGGGGGAGAGAGGGCGGCGGGTGGGAGAGAGAGCGGGGCAGAGAGAGGGGACAGAGGGGGGCAGAGAGCGGGGGTGAGAGAGAAGCGGGTGGGAAAGAGGGGGTCAGAGAGAGAGGGGGACAGAGTGAGAGGCGTACAGAGAGAGGGGTACAGAGAGAGAGGGGGACCAGAGAGAGGGGGGACAGAGAGAGGGGGGACAGAGGGAGGGGGGACAGAGGGAGACGGACAGAGGGAGGGGGTCAGAGAGAGAGCGGGAGGTCAGAGAGAGAGGGGGTCAGAGAGTGGGGGAGAGAGAGGGGGAGAGAGGGAGGCGGGTGGGAGAGAGAGCGGGGCAGAGAGAGGGGACGGGGGGGGACAGAGGGAGACGGACAGATGGAGGGGGTCAGAGAGAGAGCGGGAGGTCAGAGAGAGAGGGGGTCAGAGAGAGGAGAACAGAGAGAGATGGCACAGGGACGGGGGGGACAGAGTGAGAGGACAGAGAGTGGGGGAGGTAGAGGTGGTCAGAGAGAGGGGGACAAAGAGAGGGGGACAGAGAGTAAGGGACAGAGTGAGGAGGATAGAGAGAGAGGGGGACAGAGAGAGAGGGGGAAAAGAGAGGGGGACAGAGAGAGGGCGACACAGAGAGGGCGACAGAGAGAGAGGGGGAACAGAGAGACGGGGACAGAAAGAGGGGGAGGTAGAGGGGTTCAGAGAGAGGGGGACAGAGAGAGGGGGAGATAGAGGGGGTCAGAGAGAGGGGACAGAGGGAGGGGCACAGAGAGTGCGGGAGGTAGAGGGGGTCAGAGAGAGGGGTACAGAGAGAGGGGCACAGAGAGTGGGGGAGATAGTGGGGGACAGAGAAAGAGGGGACAGAGAGAGAGGGCAGAGAGAGTGGGACAGAGTGAGGGGGCAGAGAGAGAGGGGAAAGAGAGAGAGGGGAAAAAGAGAGAGGGGGAGATAGAGGGGGTCAGAGAGAGGGGGGGCCGGAGAGAGGGGGGACAGTGAGGGGGGACAGAGAGGGGGTTGGACAGAGGGGGGGAAAGAGAGGGGGGGAACAGAGAGAGAGCGGGGCAGAGATAGAGGGGAAAAGAGAGATGGGGCAGACAGAGGGAGACAGAGTGAGGGGGGCAGAGAGAGAGGGGGCAGAGAGAGAGTGAAAAGAGAGTGGGGGACAGAGAGAGTGGGGCAGAGAGAGGGCGACAGAGAGAGGGGGACAGAGAGAAAAGGGGGCAGAAAGAGAGGGGGACAGAGAGAGAGAGGGACAGAGAGAGAGGCGGTCATAGAGGGGGGTACAGAGAGAGAGGCAGTTGGAAGGGAGAGGGGGCAGAGAGGGGGACAGAGAGAGGAGCACAGTGTGTGGGGGAGATAGCGGGGCTCAGAGAGAGGAGGACATAGAGGGGGACAGAGAGAGGGGGACAGAGAGTGGGGGACAGAGAGTGGGGGACAGAGAGAGGGGACAGAGAGGGGTAAAGAGTGGGAGAGAGAGGGGGTCAGAGAGAGGGGGACAGAGAGTGGGGGGATGGAGAGAGTGGGGGACAGAGAGAGAGAGCGTGTCAAAGAGAGAGGGGCAGAGAGAGACGGAGCAGAGAGAGGGGGCAGAGAGCGGGGGAGAGATAGAGGGAAAGAGAGAGAGGGCGACAGAGAGAGGGGGACAGAGAGAGGGGGGTTCAGAGAGAGGGGGACAGAGAGAGGGGGCAGAGAGAGCGCGGGACAGAGAGAGGGGGAGAGAGAGAGGGGAAGACAGAGATGGTCAAAGGGAGGGGGAGAGAGAGAGGGGCACAGAGAGTCGGGGAGATAGAGGGGACAGAGAGATGGGGTGGACAGAGATTTGGGGGGACTGAGAGTGGGGGGGCATGGGGGTAGAGAGAGGGGCAGACAGGGGGTGACAGAGAGAGGGGGGACAGAGAGAGAGCGACAGAGAGAGTGTCACAGAGAGTGGGGGAGATAGAGGGGGTCAGAGAGAGGGGGACAGAGGGAGGGTGATATAGAGGGGGACTACGAGAGAAGGAGTCAGAGACAGAGGGGGACTGTGACAGGGGGGGCAGAGAAATGGCGACAGAGAGACGGTGACAGAGAGAGTGGGGGACAGAGAGAGAGGGGCAGAGAGAGGGCAACAGAGAGAGGGGGACAGAGAGAAAAGGGGGCAGAAAGAGAGAGGGACAGAGAGAGAGGGGCAGAGAGAGATGGGGCAGACAGAAGGGGACAGAGTGAGGGGGCAGAGAGAGGGTCAGAGAGGGGGACAGAGAGACGGAGATATAGAGGGGGACAGAGAGAGGGGACAGAGAGTGAGGGACAGAGAGAGGAGTACAGAGTGGGGGAGAGAGGGAATCAGAGAGATGGGGGCAGAGAGAGGGCGACAGAGAGAGGGGGACAGAGAGTGGGGGGGACGGAGAGTTGGGGGGACGGAGAGAGGTGGGGACAGAGAGAGAGGGGAACAGAGAGAGAGAGGGGGACAGAGAGAGATGTGGACAGAGAGAGAAGGACAGAGAGAGGAGGTCAGAGAGAGAGGAGGACAGAGAGAGAGGAGGACAGAGAGAGGCAGGTAGAAGGGAGAGAGGGGCAGAGAGAGGGCGACAGAGAGAGGCACCGAGAATGGGGGAGATAGATGGGGTCAGAGAGAGGGGGAGACAGACAGTGGGGAGATGGAGAGAGTGTGGGACAGAGAGAGAGAGAGAGAGAGAGGGGGTCAGAGAGGGGGACAGGGAGAGACGGAGCAGAGAGAGGGCGAAAGAGAGGGGCGCAGAGAGCGGGGTAGAGATAGAGGGGACAGAGAGAGGAGGACAGATAGAGGGGGACAGAGAGAGGGGGACAGAGAGAGGAGGCAGAGAGCGAGGGGGACAGAGAGAGGGGGACAGAGTGAGAGGGACAGAGAGAGGGGGAACAGAAAGGGGGACACAGAGAGGGGGGCACAGAGAGGGGGGCACAGAGAGGGGGACAGAGAGGGGGACAGAGAGAGAGAGGGGGACAGAGAGAGAGCGGGGCAGAGAGAGAGGGGGACAGAGAGAGGGGGGTACAGAGAGAGAGGGGGACAGAGGGGGGGACAGAGAGAGGGGGGACAGACAGAGGGGGGACAGAGAGAGGTGGGACAGAGAGAGGGGGGGACAGAGAGAAGGGGACAGAGAGAGAGGGGGACAGAGTGAGAGGGGACAGAGAGAGGGGGAACAGAAAGGGGGACACAGAGAGGGGGCACAGAGAGGGGGGCACAGAGAGGGGGACAGAGAGAGAGAGGGGGACATAGAGAGAGCGGGGCAGAGAGAGAGGGGGTCAGAGCGAGGGGGGGAAGAGAGAGGCAGGTGGAAGGGAGAGGAGGGCAGAGAGAGGGCGACAGAGAGACGAGCACAGAGAGTGGGGGAGCTAGAGAGGGTCAGAGAGAGCGGGTCAGAGAGAGGAGGACAGAGAGAGGGAGGGACAGAAACAGGGGTGGACCGAAAGAGGGGGGACAGAGAGAGGGGGGACAGAGAGGGGGGGACGGGGTGGGGGGGGACAGAGAGAGGGACAGAGACGGAGAGGCGGGTGGGAGAGAGAGGGGGTCAGAGAGGGGGACAGGGAGAGACGGAGCAGAGAGAGGGCGAAAGAGAGGGGCGCAGAGAGCGGGGTAGAGATAGAGGGGACAGAGAGAGGAGGACAGATAGAGGAGGACAGAGAGAGGGGGACAGAGAGAGGAGGCAGAGAGCGAGGGGGACAGAGAGAGGGGGACAGAGTGAGGGGGACAGAGAGAGGGGGAACAGAAAGGGGGACACAGAGAGGGGGGCACAGAGAGGGGGGCACAGAGAGGGGGACAGAGAGAGAGAGGGGTACAGAGAGAGAGCGGGGCAGAGAGAGGGGGGGCAGAGAGAGTGGGGAACAGAGAGAGAGGGGGACAGACAGAGGGGGGACAGAGAGAGAGGGGGGGACAGAGAGAGAGGGGACAGAGGGGAGGACAGAGAGAGAGGGGGAACAGACAGAGGGGGGACAGAGAGAGGTGGGACAGAGGGGGGGGACAGAGAGAAGGGGACAGAGAGAGAGGGGGACAGAGTGAGATGGGACAGAGAGAGGGGGAACAGAAAGGGGGACACAGAGAGGGGGGCACAGAGAGGGGGGCACAGAGAGGGGGACAGAGAGGGGGACAGAGAGAGAGAGGGGGGCAGAGAGAGAGCGGGGCAGAGAGAGAGGGGGTCAGAGCGAGGGGGGAAGAGAGAGGCAGGTGGAAGGGAGAGGAGGGCAGAGAGAGGGCGACAGAGAGACGAGCACAGAGAGTGGGGGAGCTAGAGTGGGTCAGAGAGAGCGGGTCAGAGAGAGGGGGACAGAGAGAGGGAGGGACAGAGGGGGGGGGACAGAGAGAGGGACAGAGAGGGAGAGGCGGGTGGGAGAGAGAGGGGGTCAGAGAGAGGCTGGTGGGAGAGAGAGGGGGACAGAGAGAGGGGGACAGAGAAAGGGGAGATAGAGGTTGACAAAGCGAGGGGGACAGAGAGAGAGGCACAGAGAGAGTGGTAGATAGAGGGGTTCAGAGCGAAGAGTACAGAGATAGTGGTACAGCGAGTGGGGGAGATAGAGGTGGACAGAGAGTAGGACAAAAAGAGGGGGTGATAGAGGGGGTCAGAGAGAGGGGGAGATAGAGGGGGACAGAGAGAGTGGGGGAGACAGAGAGGGGACAGAGAGAGAGGGGTACAGAGAGAGGGTGACAGAGAGAGGGCGACAGAGAGAGGGGCACAGAATGTGGAGGCGATTGAGGGGGTCAGAGAGAGGGGGACAGAGAGAGGGTGATATAGAGGGGGACAGCAAGAGAGGGGGTCAGAGACAGAGGGCGACAGTGAGAGAGGGGGGCTGAGAAATGGCGACAGAGAGAGGGTGACAGAGAGAGAGGGGACAGAGAGAGAGGGGACAGAGAGACAGAGGGGGCAGAGAGAGAGGGGGACAGAGAGAGAGGGGATAGAGAGAGGGGGGACAGAGAGAGGTGGGAGATAGCGGGGCTCAGAGACAGGGTGACAGAGAGAGAGGGCAATACAGAGAGATGGGTACAGAGTGGAGGAGAGAGGGGGGGTCAGAGAGAGGGGGTCAGAGAGGGGGACAGAGAGTGGGGGGATGGAGAGAGTGGGGGAGAGAGAGAGAGGGGGGTTAGAGAGAGGGCAGAGAGTGACGGAGCAGAGACAGGGCGACAGAGGGGGTGGCAGAGAGCAGGGGAGAGAAAGAGGGGACAGAGAGAGGGGGACAGAGAGGGGGGACAGAGAGAGGGGGGACAGGAAGAGGGGGGACAGAGAGAGGGGGACAGAGAGAGGGGGACAGAGAGAGGAGACAGAGAGAGGGTGGACAGAGAGAGGGGGGACAGAGAGAGGGGGACAGAGAGAGGGGGACAGAGAGAGTTGCGGTGGGTGAGAGAAGGGGTATGAGAGAGCCGAACTGAGAGAGAGGGGGACGGGGGGGGGGACAAAGAGGGGGGATAGCGAGGCGGGTGGAAGAGAGAGGGGGACAGAGAGAGGGGGACAGAGAGAGGGGGACAGAGAGGGGGGCACGGAGAGGGGTGCACGGAGAGGGGGGCACAGAGAGGGGGGCACGGAGAGGGGGACAGAGAGTGGGACAGAGAGAGGGGGGTACTGAGAGTCGGGGAGATAGAGGGGGACAAAAAGAGGGGGAAAAAGAGGGGGAGGTAGAGATGGTCAGAGGGAGGGGGACAGATAGTGGGGTACTGAGAGTGGGGGAGATAGAGGGGGACAAAAAGAGGGCGAGGTAGAGGGATCAGAGGGAGGGGTAGAGAGAGGGGGTACTAAGAGTGGGGAAGATAGAGGAGGACAAAAAGAGGGGGAGGTAGAGGGGGTTAGAGGGAGGGGGAGATTGAGGGGGCAGAGAGGGGGGACAGAGGGGGGGACAGAGGGGGGACACAGAGGGGGAGAGAGAAAGGGGGGGACAGAGAGAGGCGGGTGGAAGGGGAGGGGGCAGAGAGAGGGCGATAGAGAGAGGGGCACAGAGAGTGGGGGAGATAGAGGTGGTCAGAGAGAGGGGGACAGAGAGTGGGGGACAAAGAGTGGGGAGATGGAGAGAGTGAGGGACAGAGAGAGAGAGGGGGTCAGACTGGGGGCAGAGAGAGACGGTGCAGAGAGAGGGCGACTGAGAGGGGGGCAGAGAGCGGGTAGAGGTGGAGGGGACAGAGAGAGGGGGACAGAGAGAGTGGACAGAGAGAGGTGGGACAGAGACAGGGTGGACAGAGAGAGAGGGAGACAGAGAGAGGGGGACAGAGAGAGATGTGGTGGGTGGGAGAGGGGGTCTGAGAGAGGCGGTGGGAGAGAGAGGGCGACAGAGATAGGGGGAACAGAGAGAGCCGGACTGAGAGAGAGGGGAACAGAGAGAGAGGAGGACAAAGAGGGGGGATAGTGAGGCGGGTGGGAGAGAGAGGGGCACAGAGAGAGCGGGACAGAGAGAGGGGGACAGAGAGAGGGGGACAGAGAGAGGGGGACAGAGCGAGAGGGGGACAGAGAGAGAGGGGGGACAGAGAGAGGGACTACAGAGCAGGGGCACAGAGAGTGGGGGAGATAGAGGGGGACAGAGAGTCGGGGCAGAGAGAGGGGTACAGAGTGGGGAAGAGAGAAGGGGTCAGAGAGAGGGGGACAGAGAATGGGGGATGCAGAGAGTGGGGGACAGAGGGGGACGGGGGGACGGTAGGGAGAGGACAGAGAGATGAGGCACAGAGAGTGGGCAGAGAGAGAGAGTGGGGGGAGAGAAAGTTCGGGGAGAGAAAGAGGGGAAGGAGAGAGAGGGGAGAGAGTGCAGAGAGAGAGGGGAGAGAGAGTGAGAGAGAGAGAGAGAGCAAGAGAGAGAGAGAGTGGGAGAGAGAGGAGGCGAGAGGAGGGAAGAGAGAGGTGCGAAGAGAGAGGAGGGGAGAGAGGATAAGGGAGAGATAGAGAAGGAGAGCAATGAGGAGAAAGAGTAGGGGAGAGAGGAGGGGGAGAGAGGAGGAAAGAGAGGAGGGGAGAGAGGAGGGTCAGAGAGGAAGGAAGAGAGAGGAGGGAGGAGAGAGAGGAGGGGGAGTGGAGGGCGTGAGACAGGTGAGAGGGGGAGGGGGTAGAGAGAAGAGGGGAGAGAGCGTGGGAGAGAGCGGGTGGGAGAGAGAGTGGAGGCTGGGTGGGTGGAGGGGGAGGGAGAGTAAGAGGGGAGGGAGATTGAGAGGGGAGGGAGAGTGAGAGGGAGGGGAGGGCAAGAGAGGGGAAGGAGAGTGAGGGGGACGGAGAGAGATGGGAGGGCCAGTGAGGGGAGGGAGAGAGAGAGGGGGCAGGGAGAGAGAGGGGAGAGCCAGTGAGGGGTGGGCGAGTGAGAGGGGAGGGCGAAAGAGGGGAGGGCGAGAGAGGGGGGAGCGAGAGAGTGGAGAGAGCGGGAGGGGGGAGAGAGATGGGTGAGACAGAGGGGGTGAGGGAGTGGGGGTGAGAGAGAGGGGGTGGTGAGAGAGAGGGGGAGTGAGAGAGAGGGGGGTGAGAGTGGGGGGGTTTAGAGAGCAAGGGGTTGAGAGAGAGGGGGTGAGAGACTGAGGGAATGAGAGAGTGTGGGGGGTTGAGAGAGGGGGTGTGAGAGAGAGAGGGGTGAGAGAGAAGGGTGAGAGAGGGAGTCTTTAGAGAGGGTCACAGCGTTTGGGTTTTAATTCCACCCTGAGAGAGTCCTACCTCTCAGATCCTGGGGATTGACAAACTTTAACCCCAGGCTTCAAACCTGTTTTAAAAATGACAGGGCCACAATCTGACAGGAGCCAGTTACCCAGAGGACCCTAAAACCCAGGGTCCCCCAGACGAGATTAAACCTCGGGGTAAATAAACACACAACTCACTGTGGGCCCCCACGGGGTGCAGCCTGTCGACCAGGCCTCAGGCCTCAGGCCAGTGCTCCCCCTCTGGAGGTTGTTCTTTCCTGGACTCGAACATTTTGGATCTTCACGTTGCAGCTTTCCAAACAAAGGTTCCTCGGGATAAAAGAGGGAAAAGATTAGTTGAAAGGGGGAGCAAGAGCATTTTGGAGGCAAGTTACACAGCAAGATCCCAGGGTTAAAAGCACCTCTGCCCAGCTCCAATGTATTAATGTATGTAACACAGTCAGCAGTTGGGATGGAACATGGTGTGGGAGCAGATCTTCCCAGGGATTGGAGGGGGACAGTGAGGGAAAGGCATCAGATTCTTACACTCTGCAGTGACCTGGGATCAATTGCCTTTTACTGAAAACAGTTCCCAACTTGTATGTGCCTGTTGCTCCCTCCAGTCTGAAACCCTCATGACCCTCTCTCCTGTCTACTCTCTCTGAGCCAATGGTGTCCTCATTCTGCTACTGACCCTTCAGTCCCACTGGTATCATTTTTTCCCACCTTCTCTCATCCACGTGAAGGAATTGGATCCTGACAATTCCATTTACACTGTCTCCCATCAATCTTCATAGGATCCATATCACAGAGGTTAGACAGTGATCCCAGCAAACACTCCCAGGGCAGAGGGAGCACAGGGTTCCAGACAAAATAAAGCTCCCATTAAACTGTCTCCATTTAAATCCCCAGGGCAGGTAGAGAATGGGGTCAGATACAGAGTAAATCTCCCTCTACACTGCAGCATTTGAAATTCCCAGGCCATTTTGAGCTCGGCGTTAGGTACTGATTAAATCCCCCACTTCCCCCATCCTGTTCACATCAAACTCAATCAGGATAGCTCCATCACTGGGTTAGATACAGAGGATGTGTCTGTTTGGATTTCAGCCCCAATCCAGTTGGTGATGATCACGGCCTTGTTAAGTGTGTTTGGGAATGGGGAGGGAGCTGTTAGGAGGGTGATGGTGGGATAGTGGGGAGCAGAGCTGATTTCCAAGCAGTTGACCCGGGTTCGATTCCCGGTCATCGCAGTGTTGCGGTTTGTAAACAGCCTTTTAAAGGTAAGGCACTGGGATAAATCGAGGAAATAAATCTTTCATTCTGTGGTAAACCGGATCTGTCAGATTGCTCCTTGCTTTTCCTGGTGATGGTTCCTGTGAATTGCAGTGTGGAACCGGGCAGCATTGCTCGGCATCTCAGAAGCTTTCCCCTCTGCTGCTTCCCATTTCTTATTGAAATATTGGTTGAAGCACAAGGATGGGTTTGTTTTGTTCGAAAAGTGAGAGACTGCTCCAGTCAGGAACCTGAAATAATTACAGAAGCCACTGGAAACACTGAACAGTTCCAACAGCTTCTGTAGTGGTGGGGAGGGAGGGTTAATGTGTCAAATCTACACAAGGATAAAATAAACTCCAGCCTCGAAACAGTCAGAAATCCTGACTCTGCAAACATCCTTGTAAATCTTTTCTGAATCTTTACAAGTTTCACCCCATTCTCCCGATAGCAGAAAGACCAGAATTGTGTGGTTTATGGAATGTTACTATATCCGAACAGTTGCTGTTTATAGTTAAATAATGTTCATTTTGTTAAGGTTTCCAATCGAGTTCGGTTTGTCCAATCTTTCTTCCTTATGTTTGTGTTACAACGATAGTGTGGAGTAAAGTGTGTTTTGCCTCAAGCCTGGCAGTTTGACCAATCACATTGTAACGCCTTACACTTCCCTTCAGGAAATCAGGAAAAGGGGTCGAGACCATTTCCTTAAGGCAGAGGAGTTTGGTCTGGTTCAGAACATCCTCAATGTCATCAATCCATGTCCCTCCAGCCCTGAGCAATGATGTTTACAGATTACTGGAGGATACACAGACACATTAATCGGTATTATCTTGGACAGGAGTCATTTGGGAATGATATTCCTCAGACCATCAACTCTCAGCTCGGCCAAGGATGAAGGCCAGGAATCCGGCACAATTGGGAAAAAGCCCATTTCCCGGGAGACTGAGAGGTCACTAACAGAGTGGGAGCTGGAGAGTCAGGAACAGAATAACAGGGACAGTCTACTCTGTTCACGTAGCCTTCACCCCTCAGTGAATCCAGTGTCAGGAATGACTGCTATTAGTCAGACTGACAGAATGTGATCAGATACACACACTGTCCTTCCACATCATCAATATCGCCCAGCACCCACCCTGTCTCAGCTCATCTGCCCCTCTGCCATCTTCAATATTTTAATCGGGGCAGCATTAACTACCGTGCTTTCAGCGGAGCTGTCTTACCTTCTGTACTCTCTCTCTAAACGGCTCCAATTCCCCCCGATCCCTCTCCGGTTTAAGATGCTCTTTGACATCCGCCCCAATGAAAGAGGTAAACAGTCACCTGACCCATGCACTGAAGAGCAGACTGACCCAACTCTGTCAATGTAACCCACCTAGGGAAGTGCACACTGACCCCAATCTGTCAATGTAACACACCCAGGGAAGGGAAGACTGACCCCACTCTGTCAAAGTAACAAACCCAGGGAAGAGCAGACTGACCCCACTCTGTCAATGTAACACACCCAGGGAAGTGCAGACTGACCCCAATCTGTCAATGTAACACACCCAGGGAAGAGCAGACTGACCCCACACTGTCAATGTAACACACCCAGGGAAGTGCACACTAACCCCACCCTATCAAAGTAACAAACCCAGGGAAGAGCAGACTGACCCCCACTCTGTCAATGTAACACACCCAGGGAAGGGCAGACTGACCCCACTCTGTCAATGTAACAAACCCAGGGAAGAGCAGACTGACCCCACACTGTCAATGTAACACACCCAGGGAAGAGCAAACTGACCCCACTCTGTCAATGTAACACAGCCAGGGAAGAGCAGACTGACCCCACTGTGTCAATGTAACAAACTTGGGGAAGAGCAGACGGACCCCAATCTGCCAATGTAACACACCCAGGGAAGAGAAGACTGACCCCACTCTGTCAATGTAACCCTCCCAGGGAAGAGCAGACTGACCCCACTCTGTCAATGTAACACACCCAGGGAAGAGCAGACTGAACTCACTCTGTCAATGTAACACAACCAGGGAGGATCAGACTGACCCCACTCTGTCAATGTAACAAACCCTGGGAGAACAGACTGACCGCACTCTGTCAATGGAACACACCTAGGGAAGGGCAGACTGACCCCCACTCTGTCAAGGTAACACACCCAGGGGAGAGCAGACTGACACCACCCTGTCACTGTAACACTCGCAGGGCAGAACAGACTAACGCCACTCTGTCAATGTAACACACCCAGGGAAGAGCAGACTGACCCAAAACTGTAAATTTAACACACCCAATGAAGAACTGACTGACCCCACTCTGTCAATGTAACACACTCAGGGAAGAGCAGACTGACCCCAATCTGTCAATGTAACACACCCAGGAAAGAGAAGACTGACCCCAATCTGTCAATGTAACAAACCCAGGGAAGAGCAGACTGACCAAACTCTGTCAATGTAACAAACCCAGGGAAGAGCAGACTGACCTCACTCTGTCAATGTATCCCACCCAGAGAAGAGCAGAATGACCTCTTCTGCAAAGTTACTCACACAGTGAACTGCAGACTTCCCCACTTTGTCAATGTAACCCACCCAGTGAAGTGCACATTGACCCCACTCTGTCATTGTAACACACCCAGGGAAGAGCAGACTGACCCCACTCTGTCAATGTAACACACAATGGGAGAACAGACTGACCCCACTCTGTCAAAGTAACACACCCAGGGAAGAGCAGACAGATACCACTCTGTCAATGTAACACACCAAGGGAAGAACAGACTGACCCCACTCTGTCAATTTAACACACCCAGGGAAGAGCAGACTGACCCCACTCTGTCAATGTAACACACCCAGGGGAGAGCAGACTGACACCACCCTGTTACTGTAAAACTCCCAGGGAAGAACAGACTGACGCCACTCTGTCAATGTAACACACCCAGGGAAGAGCAGATTGACCCAACACTGTTAATTTAACACACCCAAGGAAGAACAGACTGACCCCACTCTGTCAATGTAACACACTCAGGGAAGAGCAGACTGACCCCAATCTGTCAATGTAACACACCCAGGGAAGAGCAGACTGACCTCACTCTGTCAATGGAACACACCCAGGGAAGAGCAGACTGACCCCACTCTGTCACTGTAACACACCCAGGGAAGAGCAGACTGACCTCACTCTGTCAATGTAACACACCCAGGGAAGAGCAGACTGAACCCACCCTGTCACTGTAACACACCCAGGGAAGAGCAGACTGACCTCACTCTGTCAATGTAACCCACCCAGAGAAGAGCAGAATGACCGCTTCTGCAAAATTACTCACACAGTCAACTGCAGTCTTACCCCACTCTGTCAATGTAACACACCCAGGGAAAAGCAGACTGACCCAACTCTGTAAATGTAACAAACCCAGGGAAGAGCAGACTGACCTCACTCTGTCAATGTAACACACCCAGGGAAGTGCAGACTGACCCCACTCTGTCAATGTAACAAACTTGGGGAAGAGCAGACTGACCCCAATCTCTCAATGTAACACACCCAGGGAAGAGCAGACTGACCCCACTGTGTCAATGTAACAAACCCAGGGAAGAGCAGACTGACCTCACTCTGCCAATGTTACACACCCAGGGAAGAGCAGACTGACCCCACTCTGTCAATGTAACCCACCCATAAAAGAGCAGACTGACCCCACTCTGTCAATGTGACACGCCCTGGGAAGAGCAGACTAACCTCACTCTGTCAATGTAACACACCCATAAAAGAGCAGACTGACCCCACTCTGTCAATGTGACACGCCCTGGGAAGAGCACACTTACCAAACTCTGTCAATGTAACACACCCAGGGAAGAGCAGACTGACCAAACATTGTCAATGTAACAAACCCAGGGAAGAGCAGACTGACCTCACTCTGTCAATGTAACCCACCCAGAGAAGAGCAGAATGTCCTCTTCTGCAAAATTACTCACACAGTGAACTGCAGACTTACCCCACTCTGTCAATGTAACCCACCCAGTGATGTGCACACTGACCCCACTCTGTCATTGTAACACACCCAGGGAAGAGCAGACTGACCCCACTCTGTCAATGTAACACACAATGGGAGAACAGACTGACCCCACTCTGTCAATGTAACCCACCCATAAAAGAACAGACTGACCCCACTCTGTCAATGTGACACGCCCTGGGAAGAGCAGACTGACCACACTCTGTCAATGCAACACACCCTGGGAAGAGCATACTGACCCCCACTCTGTCAATGTAACACACCCAGGGAAGTGCGCACTGACCCCACTCTGTCATTGTAACACACCAAGGGAAGAGCAGAATGACCCCAGAGTGTCAATGTAACACACTTGGGGAAGAGCAGACTGACCCCACTCTGTCAATGTAACCCTCCCAGGGAAGAGCAGACTGACCCCACTCTGACAATGTAACACACCCAGGGAAGAACAGATTGACCCCACGCTGTCAATGTAACCCACCCATAAAAGAGCAGACTGACCCCACTCTGTCAATGTCACACAGCCAGGGAAGAGCAGACTGACCCCAATCTGTCAATGTAACACACCCAGGGAAAAACAGACTGACCCCACTGTGTCAATGTAACCAACTTGGGGAAGAGCAGACTGACCCCAATCTGTCAATGTAACACACCCAGGGAAGAACAGACTGACCCCACTCTGTCAATGTAACAAACCCTGGGAGAACAGACTGACACCACTCTGTCAATGTAACACACCCAGGGAAGAGCAAACTGAACTCACTCTGTCAATGTAACACAACCAGGGAGGATCAGACTGACCCCACTCTGTCAATGTAACAAACCCTGGGAGAACAGACTGACCGCACTCTGTCAATGGAACACACCTAGGGAAGGGCAGACTGACCCCCACTCTGTCAAGGTAACACACCCAGGGGAGAGCAGACTGACACCACCCTGTCACTGTAACACTCGCAGGGCAGAACAGACTAACGCCACTCTGTCAATGTAACACACCCAGGGAAGAGCAGACTGACCCAAAACTGTAAATTTAACACACCCAATGAAGAACTGACTGACCCCACTCTGTCAATGTAACACACTCAGGGAAGAGCAGACTGACCCCAATCTGTCAATGTAACACACCCAGGAAAGAGAAGACTGACCCCAATCTGTCAATGTAACAAACCCAGGGAAGAGCAGACTGACCAAACTCTGTCAATGTAACAAACCCAGGGAAGAGCAGACTGACCTCACTCTGTCAATGTATCCCACCCAGAGAAGAGCAGAATGACCTCTTCTGCAAAGTTACTCACACAGTGAACTGCAGACTTCCCCACTTTGTCAATGTAACCCACCCAGTGAAGTGCACATTGACCCCACTCTGTCATTGTAACACACCCAGGGAAGAGCAGACTGACCCCACTCTGTCAATGTAACACACAATGGGAGAACAGACTGACCCCACTCTGTCAAAGTAACACACCCAGGGAAGAGCAGACAGATACCACTCTGTCAATGTAACACACCAAGGGAAGAACAGACTGACCCCACTCTGTCAATTTAACACACCCAGGGAAGAGCAGACTGACCCCACTCTGTCAATGTAACACACCCAGGGGAGAGCAGACTGACACCACCCTGTTACTGTAAAACTCCCAGGGAAGAACAGACTGACGCCACTCTGTCAATGTAACACACCCAGGGAAGAGCAGATTGACCCAACACTGTTAATTTAACACACCCAAGGAAGAACAGACTGACCCCACTCTGTCAATGTAACACACTCAGGGAAGAGCAGACTGACCCCAATCTGTCAATGTAACACACCCAGGGAAGAGCAGACTGACCTCACTCTGTCAATGGAACACACCCAGGGAAGAGCAGACTGACCCCACTCTGTCAATGTAACACACCCAGGGAAGAGCAGACTGACCTCACTCTGTCAATGTAACACACCCAGGGAAGAGCAGACTGAACCCACCCTGTCACTGTAACACACCCAGGGAAGAGCAGACTGACCTCACTCTGTCAATGTAACCCACCCAGAGAAGAGCAGAATGACCGCTTCTGCAAAATTACTCACACAGTCAACTGCAGTCTTACCCCACTCTGTCAATGTAACACACCCAGGGAAAAGCAGACTGACCCAACTCTGTAAATGTAACAAACCCAGGGAAGAGCAGACTGACCTCACTCTGTCAATGTAACACACCCAGGGAAGTGCAGACTGACCCCACTCTGTCAATGTAACAAACTTGGGGAAGAGCAGACTGACCCCAATCTCTCAATGTAACACACCCAGGGAAGAGCAGACTGACCCCACTGTGTCAATGTAACAAACCCAGGGAAGAGCAGACTGACCTCACTCTGCCAATGTTACACACCCAGGGAAGAGCAGACTGACCCCACTCTGTCAATGTAACCCACCCATAAAAGAGCAGACTGACCCCACTCTGTCAATGTGACACGCCCTGGGAAGAGCAGACTAACCTCACTCTGTCAATGTAACACACCCATAAAAGAGCAGACTGACCCCACTCTGTCAATGTGACACGCCCTGGGAAGAGCACACTTACCAAACTCTGTCAATGTAACACACCCAGGGAAGAGCAGACTGACCAAACATTGTCAATGTAACAAACCCAGGGAAGAGCAGACTGACCTCACTCTGTCAATGTAACCCACCCAGAGAAGAGCAGAATGTCCTCTTCTGCAAAATTACTCACACAGTGAACTGCAGACTTACCCCACTCTGTCAATGTAACCCACCCAGTGATGTGCACACTGACCCCACTCTGTCATTGTAACACACCCAGGGAAGAGCAGACTGACCCCACTCTGTCAATGTAACACACAATGGGAGAACAGACTGACCCCACTCTGTCAATGTAACCCACCCATAAAAGAACAGACTGACCCCACTCTGTCAATGTGACACGCCCTGGGAAGAGCAGACTGACCACACTCTGTCAATGCAACACACCCTGGGAAGAGCATACTGACCCCCACTCTGTCAATGTAACACACCCAGGGAAGTGCGCACTGACCCCACTCTGTCATTGTAACACACCAAGGGAAGAGCAGAATGACCCCAGAGTGTCAATGTAACACACTTGGGGAAGAGCAGACTGACCCCACTCTGTCAATGTAACCCTCCCAGGGAAGAGCAGACTGACCCCACTCTGACAATGTAACACACCCAGGGAAGAACAGATTGACCCCACGCTGTCAATGTAACCCACCCATAAAAGAGCAGACTGACCCCACTCTGTCAATGTCACACAGCCAGGGAAGAGCAGACTGACCCCAATCTGTCAATGTAACACACCCAGGGAAAAACAGACTGACCCCACTGTGTCAATGTAACCAACTTGGGGAAGAGCAGACTGACCCCAATCTGTCAATGTAACACACCCAGGGAAGAACAGACTGACCCCACTCTGTCAATGTAACAAACCCTGGGAGAACAGACTGACACCACTCTGTCAATGTAACACACCCAGGGAAGAGCAAACTGACCCCACACTGTCAATGAAACACACCCAGGGAAGAGCAGATTGACCCCACTCTGTCAATGTAACACACCCAGGGAAGAGCAGACTGAACCCACTGTGTCAATGTAACAAACTTGGGGAAGAGCAGACTGACCCCAATCTGTCAATGTAACACACCCAGGGGAGAGAAGACTGACCCCACTCTGTCAATGTAACAAACCCAGGGAAGAGCAGACTGACCCCACTCTGTCAATGTGACACGCCCTGGGAAGAGCACACTGACCCAACTCTGTCAATGTAACACACCCAGGGAAGAGCAGACTGACCAAACTCTGTCAATGTAACAAACCCAGGGTAGAGCAGACTGACCTCACTCTTTCAATGTAACCCACCCAGAGAAGAGCAGAATGTCCTCTTCTGCAAAATTACTCACACAGTGAACTGCAGACTTACCCCACTCTGTCAATGTAACCCACCCAGTGATGTGCACACTGACCCCACTCTGTCATTGTAACACACCCAGGGAAGAGCAGACTGACCGCACTCTGTCAATGTAACACACAATGGGAGAACAGACTGACCCCACTCTGTCAATGTAACACACCCAGGGAAGAGCAGACAGATACCACTCTGTCAATGTAACACACCAAGGGAAGAACAGACTGACCCCACTCTGTCAATTTAAAACACCCAGGGAAGAGCAGACTGACCTCACTCTGTCAATGTAACACACCCAGGGGAGAGCAGACTGACCCCACTCTGTCAATGTAACCCACCCATAAAAGAGTAAACTGACCCCACTCTGTCAATGTGACACACCAAGGGAAGAACAGACTGACCCCACTCTGTCAATTTAAAACACCCAGGGAAGAGCAGACTGACCCCACTCTGTCAATGTAACACAACCAGGGAAGACCAGACTGACCACACTCTGTCAATGTAACACACCCTGGAAAGAGCTGACTGACCCCCACTCTGTCAATGTAACACACACAGGGAAGTGCACACTGACCCCACTCTGTCATTGTAACATAGCAAGGGAAGAGCAGACTGACCCCACTCTGTCAATGTAACAAACCCTGGGAGAACAGACTGACCCCACTCTGTCAATGTAACACACCCAGGGAAGAGCAGACTGAACCCACTCTGTCAATGTAACACACCCAGGGAAGAACAGACTGACTCCACTCTGTCAATGTAATACACCCAGGGAAGAACAGACTGACTCCAGTCTGTCAATGTAATACACCCAGGGAAGAACAGACTGACCCCACTCAGTCAATGTAACACACCCAGGGAAGAGCAGACTGACCCCACTCTGTCAATGTAACACACCCAGGGAAGAACAGACTGACTCCACTCTGTCAATGTAACCTCCCCAGGGAAGAGCAGACTGACCCCACTCTGTCAATGTAACACACCCAGGGAATAGCAGACTGACCCCACTCTGTCAATGTAACACACCCATAAAAGAGCAGACTGGCCCCACACTGTCAATGTGACACGCCCTGGGAAGAGCAGACTGACCACACTCTGTCAATGTTACCCACCCAGGGAAGAGCAGATTGACCCCAATCTGTCAATGTGACACGCCCTGGGAAGAGCAGACTGACCTCACACTGTCAATGTAACACAGCCAGGGAAGAACAGACTGACCCCACTCTGTCAATGGAACACACCCAGGGAAGGGCAGACTGACCCCACTCTGTCAATGTAACACACCCAGGGAAGAGCAGACTGACCCCACTCTGTCAATGAAAAACACCCATGGAAGAGCAGACTGACCCCACTCTGTCAATGTAACACACCCAGGGAAGAGCAGACTGAACCCACGTTGTCAACGTAACACACCCAGGGAAGAGCAGACTGACCCCACTCTGTCAATGTAACACAGCCAGGGAAGAGCAGACTGACCCCACTCTGTCAATGTAACACACCCAGGGAAGAACAGACTGACCCCACTGTGTCAATGTAACAAACTTGGGGAAGAGCAGACTGACCCCAATCTGTCAATGTAACACTCCCAGGGAAGAGAAGACTGACCCCACTCTGTCAATGTCACCCTCCCAGGGAAGAGCAGACTGACCCCACTCTGTCAATGTAACCCACCCATAAAAGAGCAGACTGTCCCCACTCTATCAATGTAAAACACCCAGGGAAGAACAGACTGACCCCACTCTGTCAATGTAACAAACCCTGGGAGAACAGACTGACGCCACTCTGTCAATGGAACACACCTAGGGAAGGGCAGACTGATCCCACTCTGTCAATGTAACCCTCCCAGGAAAGAGCAGACTGACCCCACTCTGTCAATGTATCACAGCCAGGGTAGAGCAGACTGACCCCACTCTGTCAATGTAACACATCCAGGGAAGAACAGACTGACCCCACTGTGTCAATGTAACAAACTTGGGGAAGGGCAGACTGACCCCAATCTGTCAATGTAACACACCCAGGGAAGAGAAGACTGACCCCACTCTGTCAATGTAACCCTCCAGGGAAGAGCAGACTGACCCCACTCTGTCAATGTTACACACACAGAGAAGAGCAGACTGATCCCACTCTGTCAATGTAACACACCCAGGGAAGAGCAGACTGAACTCAGTCTGTCAATGTAACACAACCAGGGAAGATCAGACTGACCCCACTCTGTCAATGTAACACAACCAGGGAAGAGCAGACTGAACCCACTCTGTCAATGTAACCCACCCATAAAAGAGCAGACTGTCCCCACTCTGTCAATGTGACACGCCCTGGGAAGAGCACACTGACCCAACTGTGTCAATGTAACACACCCAGGGAAGAGCAGACTGACCAAACTCTGTCAATGTAACAAACCCAGGGAAGAGCAGACTGACCTCACTCTGTCAATGTAACACACCCAGAGAAGAGCAGAATGTCCTCTTCTGCAAAGTTACTCACACAGTGAACTGCAGACTTACCCCACTCTGTCAATGTAACCCACCCAGTGAAGTACACATTGACCCCACTCTGTCTTTGTAACACACCCAGGGAAGAGCAGACTGACCCCACTCTGTCAATGTAACACACAATGGGAGAACAGACTGACCCTTCTGTCAATGTAACACACCCAGGGAAGAGCAGACAGATACCACTCTGTCAATGAAACACACCAAGGGAAGAACAGACTGACCCCACTCTGTCAATTTAACACACCCAGGGAAGAGCAGACTGACCCCACTCTGTCAATGTAACACACCCAGGGGAGAGCAGACTGACACCACCCTGTCACTGTAACACTCACAGGGAAGAACAGACTGACGCCACTCTGTCAATGTAACACACCCAGGGAAGAGCAGACTGACCCAACACTGTCAATTTAACACACGCAAGGAAGTACAGAATTTCCCCTCCCTGTCAATATAACACACTCAGGGAAGAGCAGACTGACCCCAATCTGTCAATGTAACACACCCAGGGAAGAGAAGACTGCCCCACTCTGTCAATGTAACAAACCCAGGGAAGAGCAGACTGACCTCACTCTGTCAATGTAACACACCCAGGGAAGAGCAGACTGACCCCTCTCTGTCAATGTAACACACCCAGGGAAGAGCAGACTGAACTCACTCTGTCAATGTAACACAACCAGGGAAGATCAGACTGACCCCACTCTGTCAATGCAACACACGCAGGGAAGGGCAGACTGAATTCATTCTGTCAATGTAACCCACCCATAAAAGAGCAGACTGACCCCACTCTGTCAATGTGACACGTCCTGGGAAGAGCAGACTGACCACACTCTGTCAATGTAACACACACTGGGAAAAGCAGACTGACCCCCACTCTGTCAAGGTAACACACCCAGGGGAGAGCAGACTGACACCACCCTGTCACTGTAACACTCGCAGGGCAGAACAGACTAACGCCACTCTGTCAATGTAACACACCCAGGGAAGAGCAGACTGACCCAAAACTGTAAATTTAACACACCCAATGAAGAACTGACTGACCCCACTCTGTCAATGTAACACACTCAGGGAAGAGCAGACTGACCCCAATCTGTCAATGTAACACACCCAGGAAAGAGAAGACTGACCCCAATCTGTCAATGTAACAAACCCAGGGAAGAGCAGACTGACCAAACTCTGTCAATGTAACAAACCCAGGGAAGAGCAGACTGACCTCACTCTGTCAATGTAACCCACCCAGAGAAGAGCAGAATGACCTCTTCTGCAAAGTTACTCACACAGTGAACTGCAGACTTCCCCACTTTGTCAATGTAACCCACCCAGTGAAGTGCACATTGACCCCACTCTGTCATTGTAACACACCCAGGGAAGAGCAGACTGACCCCACTCTGTCAATGTAACACACAATGGGAGAACAGACTGACCCCACTCTGTCAAAGTAACACACCCAGGGAAGAGCAGACAGATACCACTCTGTCAATGTAACACACCAAGGGAAGAACAGACTGACCCCACTCTGTCAATTTAACACACCCAGGGAAGAGCAGACTGACCCCACTCTGTCAATGTAACACACCCAGGGGAGAGCAGACTGACACCACCCTGTTACTGTAAAACTCCCAGGGAAGAACAGACTGACGCCACTCTGTCAATGTAACACACCCAGGGAAGAGCAGATTGACCCAACACTGTTAATTTAACACACCCAAGGAAGAACAGACTGACCCCACTCTGTCAATGTAACACACTCAGGGAAGAGCAGACTGACCCCAATCTGTCAATGTAACACACCCAGGGAAGAGCAGACTGACCTCACTCTGTCAATGGTACACACCCAGGGAAGAGCAGACTGACCCCACTCTGTCAATGTAACACACCCAGGGAAGAGCAGACTGACCTCACTCTGTCAATGTAACACACCCAGGGAAGTGCAGACTGACCCCACTCTGTCAATGTAACAAACTTGGGGAAGAGCAGACTGACCCCACGCTGTCAATGTAACCCACCCATAAAAGAGCAGACTGACCCCACTCTGTCAATGTGACACGCCCTGGGAAGAGCAGACTAACCTCACTCCATCAATGTAACACACCCATAAAAGAGCAGACTGACCCCACTCTGTCAATGTGAAACGCCCTGGGAAGAGCACACTTACCAAACTCTGTCAATGTAACACACCCAGGGAAGAGCAGACTGACCAAACATTGTCAATGTAACAAACCCAGGGAAGAGCAGACTGACCTCACTCTGTCAATGTAACCCACCCAGAGAAGAGCAGAATGTCCTCTTCTGCAAAATTACTCACACAGTGAACTGCAGACTTACCCCACTCTGTCAATGTAACCCACCCAGTGATGTGCACACTGACCCCACTCTGTCATTGTAACACACCCAGGGAAGAGCAGACTGACCCCACTCTGTCAATGTAACACACAATGGGAGAACAGACTGACCCCACTCTGTCAATGTAACCCACCCATAAAAGAACAGACTGACCCCACTCTGTCAATGTGACACGCCCTGGGAAGAGCAGACTGACCACACTCTGTCAATGCAACACACCCTGGGAAGAGCAGACTGACCCCCACTCTGTCAATGTAACACACCCAGGGAAGTGCGCACTGACCCCACTCTGTCATTGTAACACACCAAGGGAAGAGCAGAATGACCCCAGAGTGTCAATGTAACACACTTGGGGAAGAGCAGACTGACCCCACTCTGTCAATGTAACCCTCCCAGGGAAGAGCAGACTGACCCCACTCTGACAATGTAACACACCCAGGGAAGAACAGATTGACCCCACGCTGTCAATGTAACCCACCCATAAAAGAGCAGACTGACCCCACTCTGTCAATGTCACACAGCCAGGGAAGAGCAGACTGACCCCAACCTGTCAATGTAACACACCCAGGGAAAAACAGACTGACCCCACTGTGTCAATGTAACCAACTTGGGGAAGAGCAGACTGACCCCAATCTGTCAATGTAACACACCCAGGGAAGAACAGACTGACCCCACTCTGTCAATGTAACAAACCCTGGGAGAACAGACTGACACCACTCTGTCAATGTAACACACCCAGGGAAGAGCAAACTGACCCCACACTGTCAATGAAACACACCCAGGGAAGAGCAGATTGACCCCACTCTGTCAATGTAACACACCCAGGGAAGAGCAGACTGACCCCACTGTGTCAATGTAACAAACTTGCGGAAGAGCAGACTGACCCCAATCTGTCAATGTAACACACCCAGGGAAGAGAAGACTGACCCCACTCTGTCAATGTAACAAACCCAGGGAAGAGCAGACTGACCCCACTCTGTCAATGTGACACGCCCTGGGAAGAGCACACTGACCCAACTCTGTCAATGTAACACACCCAGGGAAGAGCAGACTGACCAAACTCTGTCAATGTAACAAACCCAGGGTAGAGCAGACTGACCTCACTCTTTCAATGTAACCCACCCAGAGAAGAGCAGAATGTCCTCTTCTGCAAAATTACTCACACAGTGAACTGCAGACTTACCCCACTCTGTCAATGTAACCCACCCAGTGATGTGCACACTGACACCACTCTGTCATTGTAACACACCCAGGGAAGAGCAGACTGACCGCACTCTGTCAATGTAACACACAATGGGGAGAACAGACTGACCCCACTCTGTCAATGTAACACACCCAGGGAAGAGCAGACAGATACCACTCTGTCAATGTAACACACCAAGGGAAGAACAGACTGACCCCACTCTGTCAATTTAAAACACCCAGGGAAGAGCAGACTGACCTCACTCTGTCAATGTAACACACCCAGGGGAGAGCAGACTGACCCCACTCTGTCA
Organism: Chiloscyllium punctatum; assembly: GCF_047496795.1. Taxonomy (NCBI): domain Eukaryota; kingdom Metazoa; phylum Chordata; class Chondrichthyes; order Orectolobiformes; family Hemiscylliidae; genus Chiloscyllium; species Chiloscyllium punctatum. The sequence goes on along the minus strand of NC_092751.1, from coordinate 67,301,747 downwards.
ATGTAACCCACCCATAAAAGAGTAGACTGACCCCACTCTGTCAATGTGACACACCAAGGGAAGAACAGACTGACCACACTCTGTCAATTAAAAAACACCCAGGGAAGAGCAGACTGACCCCACTCTGTCAATGTAACACAACCAGGGAAGACCAGACTCACCACACACTGTCAATGTAACACACCCTGGGAAGAGCAGACTGACCCCCACTCTGTCAATGTAACACACACAGGGAAGTGCACACTGACCCCACTCTGTCATTGTAACATTGCAAGGGAAGAGCAGACTGACCCCACTCTGTCAATATAACAAACCCTGGGAGAACAGACTGACCCCACTCTGTCAATGTAACACACCCAGCGAAGAGCAGACTGAACCCACTCTGTCAATGTAACACACCCAGGGAAGAACAGACTGACCACACTCTGACAATGTAATACACCCAGGGAAGAACAGACTGACCCCACACAGTCAATGTAACACACCCAGGGAAGAGCAGACTGACCCCACTCTGTCAATGTAACACACCCAGGGAAGAACAGACTGACTCCACTCTGTCAATGTAACCCCCCCAGGGAAGAGCAGACTGACCCCACTCTGTCAATGTAACGCACCCAGGGAATAGCAGACTGACCCCACTCTGTCAATGTAACACACCCATAAAAGAGCAGACTGACCCCACTCTGTCAATGTTCCCCACCCAGGGAAGAGCAGATTGACCCCACTCTGTCAATGTAACACACCCAGGTAAGAGCAGACTGACCCCACTCTGTCAATGTAACCCACCCATAAAAGAGTAGACTGACCCCACTCTGTCAATGTTCCCCACCCAGGGAAGAGCAGATTGACCCCACTCTGTCAATTTAAAACACCCAGGGAAGAACAGACTGACCCCACTCTGTCAATTTAAAACACCCAGGGAAGAGCAGACTGACCCCACTCTGTCAATGTAACACAACCAGGGAAGACCAGACTGACCACAGTCTGTCAATGTAACACACCCTGGGAAGAGCAGACTGACCCCCACTCTGTCAATGTAACACACACAGGGAAGTGCACACTGACCCCACTCTGTCATTGTAACAAACCCTGGGAGAACAGACTGACCCCACTCTGTCAATGTAATACACCCAGGTAAGAACAGACTGACTCTACTCTGTCAATGTAATACACCCAGGGAAGAACAGACTGCCCCCACTCAGTCAATGTAACACACCCAGGGAAGAGCAGACTGAACCCACTCTGTCAATGTAACACACCCAGGGAAGAACAGACTGACTCCACTCTGTCAATGTAATACACCCAGGTAAGAACAGACTGACTCCACTCTGTCAATGTAACACAGCCAGTGTAGACCAGACTGACCCCACTCAGTCAATGTAACACACCCAGGGAAGAGCAGACTGACCCCACTCTGTCAATGTAACACACCCAGGGAAGAACAGACTGACTCCACTCTGTCAATGTAACCTCCCCAGGGAAGAGCAGACTGACCCCACTCTGTCAATGTAACACACCCAGGGAATAGCAGACTGACCCCACTCTGTCAATGTAACACACCCATAAAAGAGCAGACTGGCCCGACTCTGTCAATGTGACACGCCCTGGGAAGAGCAGACTGACCACACTCTGTCAATGTTACCCACCCAGGGAAGAGCAGATTGACCCCAATCTGTCAATGTGACACGCCCTGGGAAGAGCAGACTGACCTCACTCTGTCAATGTAACACAGCCAGGGAAGAACAGACTGACCCCACTCTGTCAATGGAACACACCCAGGGAAGGGCAGACTGACCCCACTCTGTCAATGTAACACACCCAGGGAAGAGCAGACTGACCCAACTCTGTCAATGAAACACACCCATGGAAGAGCAGACTGACCCCACTCTGTCAATGTTCCCCACCCAGGGAAGAGCAGATTGACCCCACTCTGTCAATGTAACACACCCAGGGAAGAGCAGACTGAACGCACTTTGTCAATGTAACACACCCAGGGAAGAGCAGACTGACCCCACTCTGTCAATGTAACACACCCAGGGAAGAGCAGACTGACCCCACTCTGTCAATGTAACACAGCCAGGGAAGAGCAGACTGACCCCACTCTGTCAATGTAACACACCCAGGGAAGAACAGACTGACCCCACTGTGTCAATGTAACAAACTTGGGGAAGAGCAGACTGACCCCAATCTGTCAATGTAACACACCCAGGGAAGAGAAGACTGACCCCACTCTGTCAATGTCACCCTCCCAGGGAAGAGCAGACTGACCCCACTCTGTCAATGTGACACGCCCTGGGAAGAGCACACTGACCCAACTCTGTCAATGTAACACACCCAGGGAAGAGCAGACTGACCTCACTCTGTCAATGGAACACACCCAGGGAAGAGCAGACTGACCCCACTCTGTCAATGTAACACACCCAGGGAAGAGCAGACTGACCTCACTCTGTCAATGTAACACACCCAGGGAAGAGCAGACTGAACCCACCCTGTCACTGTAACACACCCAGGGAAGAGCAGACTGACCTCACTCTGTCAATGTAACCCACCCAGAGAAGAGCAGAATGACCGCTTCTGCAAATTTACTCACACAGTCAACTGCAGTCTTACCCCACTCTGTCAATGTAACACACCCAGGGAAAAGCAGACTGACCCAACTCAGTAAATGTAACAAACCCAGGGAAGAGCAGACTGACCTCACTCTGTCAATGTAACACACCCAGGGAAGTGCAGACTGACCCACTCTGTCAATGTAACAAACTTGGGGAAGAGCAGACTGACCCCAATCTCTCAATGTAACACACCCAGGGAAGAGCAGACTGACCCCACTCTGTCAATGTAACAAACCCTGGGAGAACAGACTGACGCCACTCTGTCAATGGAACACACCTAGGGAAGTGCAGACTAACCTCACTCTGTCAATGTAACACACCCAGGCAAGAGCAGACTGACCCCACTCTGTCAATGTAACCCACCCATAAAAGAGCAGACTGACCCCACTCTGTCAATGTGACACGCCCTGGGAAGAGCAGGCTAACCTCACTCTGTCAATGTAACACACCCAGGGAAGAGCAGACTGACCCCACTCTGTCAATGTAACCACCCATAAAAGAGCAGACTGACCCCACTCTGTCAATGTGAAACGCCCTGGGAAGAGCACACTTACCAAACTCTGTCAATGTAACACACCCAGGGAAGAGCAGACTGACCAAACATTGTTAATGTAACAAACCCAGGGAAGAGCAGACTGACCTCACTCTGTCAATGTAACCCACCCAGAGAAGAGCAGAATGTCCTCTTCTGCAAAATTACTCACACAGTGAACTGCAGACTTACCCCACTCTGTCAATGTAACCCACCCAGTGATGTGCACACTGACCCCACTCTGTCATTGTAACACACCCAGGGAAGAGCAGACTGACCCCACTCTGTCAATGTAACACACAATGGGAGAACAGACTGACCCCACTCTGTCAATGTAACCCACCCATAAAAGAACAGACTGACCCCACTCTGTCAATGTGACACGCCCTGGGAAGAGCAGACTGACCACACTCTGTCAATGCAACACACCCTGGGAAGAGCAGACTGACCCCCACTCTGTCAATGTAACACACCCAGGGAAGTGCGCACTGACCCCACTCTGTCATTGTAACACACCAAAGGAAGAGCAGAATGACCCCAGAGTGTCAATGTAACACACTTGGGGAAGAGCAGACTGACCCCACTCTGTCAATGTAACCCTCCCAGGGAAGAGCAGACTGACCCCACTCTGACAATGTAACACACCCAGGGAAGAACAGATTGACCCCACGCTGTCAATGTAACCCACCCATAAAAGAGCAGACTGACCCCACTCTGTCAATGTCACACAGCCAGGGAATAGCAGACTGACCCCAATCTGTCAATGTAACACACCCAGGGAAAAACAGACTGACCCCACTGTGTCAATGTAACCAACTTGGGGAAGAGCAGACTGACCCCAATCTGTCAATGTAACACACCCAGGGAAGAACAGACTGACCCCACTCTGTCAATGTAACAAACCCTGGGAGAACAGACTGACACCACTCTGTCAATGTAACACACCCAGGGAAGAGCAAACTGACCCCACACTGTCAATGAAACACACCCAGGGAAGAGCAGATTGACCCCACTCTGTCAATGTAACACACCCAGGGAAGAGCAGACTGACCCCACTGTGTCAATGTAACAAACTTGGGGAAGAGCAGACTGACCCCAATCTGTCAATGTAACACACCCAGGGAAGAGAAGACTGACCCCACTCTGTCAATGTAACAAATCCAGGGAAGAGCAGACTGACCCCACTCTGTCAATGTGACACGCCCTGGGAAGAGCACACTGACCCAACTCTGTCAATGTAACACACCCAGGGAAGAGCAGACTGACCAAACGCTGTCAATGTAACAAACCCAGAGTAGAGCAGACTGACCGCACTCTTTCAATGTAACCCACCCAGAGAAGAGCAGAATGTCCTCTTCTGCAAAATTACTCACACAGTGAACTGCAGACTGACCCCACTCTGTCAATGGAACACACCCAGGGAAGGGCAGACTGACCCCACTCTGTCAATGTAACACACCCAGGGAAGAGCAGACTGACCCCACTCTGTCAATGAAACACACCCATGGAAGAGCAGACTGACCCCACTCTGTCAATGTTCCCCACCCAGGGAAGAGCAGATTGACCCCACTCTGTCAATGTAACACACCCAGGGAAGAGCAGACTGAACGCACTTTGTCAATGTAACACACCCAGGGAAGAGCAGACTGACCCCACTCTGTCAATGTAACACACCCAGGGAAGAGCAGACTGACCCCACTCTGTCAATGTAACACACCCAGGGAAGAGCAGACTGACCCCACTCTGTCAATGTAACACACCCAGGGAAGAACAGACTGACCCCACTGTGTCAATGTAACAAACTTGGGGAAGAGCAGACTGACCCCAATCTGTCAATGTAACATATGCAGGGAAGAGAAGACTGACCCCACTCTGTCAATGTCACCCTCCCAGGGAAGAGCAGACTGACCCCACTCTGTCAATGTAACACACACAGGGAAGAGCAGACTGAACTCACTCTGTCAATGTAACACAACCAGGGAAGATCAGACTGGCCCCACTCTGTCAATGTAACACACCCAGGGAAGAGCAGACTGACCCCACTCTGTCAATGTAACCCACCCATAAAAGAGCAGACTGTCCCCACTCTGTCAATGTAAAACACCCAGGGAAGAACAGACTGACCCCACTCTGTCAATGTAACAAACCCTGGGAGAACAGACTGACGCCACTCTGTCAATGGAACACACCTAGGGAAGGGCAGACTAACCTCACTCTGTCAATGTAACACACCCAGGCAAGAGCAGACTGACACCACTCTGTCAATGTAACCCTCCAGGGAAGAGCAGACTGACCCCACTCTGTCAATGTTACACACACAGAGAAGAGCAGACTGATCCCACTCTGTCAATGTAAAACACCCAGGGAAGAACAGACTGACCCCACTCTGTCAATGTAACACACCCTGGGAGGAGCAATCTGACCCCACTCTGTCAATGTAACCCTCCCAGGGAAGAGCAGACTGAACTCACTCTGTCAATGTAACACAACCAGGGAAGATCAGACTGACCACACTCTGTCAATGTAACACACGCAGGGAAGAGCAGACTGAATTCATTCTGTCAATGTAACCCACCCATAAAAGAGCAGACTGACCTCACTCTGTCAATGTAACACACCCTGGGAAGAGCAGACTGACCCCCACTCTGTCAATGTAACACACACAGGGAAGTGCACACTGACCACACTCTGTCATTGTAACATTGCAAGGGAAGAGCAGACTGACCCCACTCTTGCAATGTAACAAACCCTGGGAGCACAGACTGACCCCACTCTGTCAATGTAACACACCCAGGGAAGAGCAGACTGAACCCACTCTGTCAATGTAACACACCCAGGGAAGAACAGACTGACCCCACTCTGACAATGTAATACACCCAGGGAAGAACAGACTGACCCCACTCAGTCAATGTAACACACCCAGGGAAGAGCAGACTGACCCCACTCTGTCAATGTAACACACCCAGGGAAGAACAGACTGACTCCACTCTGTCAATGTAACCCCCCCAGGGAAGAGCAGACTGACCCCACTCTGTCAATGTAACGCACCCAGGGAATAGCAGACTGACCCCACTCTGTCAATGTAACACACCCATAAAAGAGCAGACTGGCCCCACTCTGTCAATGTGACACGCCCTGGGAAGAGCAGACTGACCACACTCTGTCAATGTTACCCACCCAGGGAAGAGCAGATTGACCTCACTCTGTCAATGTGACACGCCCTGGGAAGAGCAGACTGACCTCACTCTGTCAATGTAACACACCCAGGGAAGAACAGACTGACCCCACTCTGTCAATATAACAAACCCTGGGAGAACAGACTGACCCCACTCTGTCAATGAAACACACCCAGGGAAGAGCAGACTGACCCCACTCTGTCAATGTTACCCACCCAGGGAAGAGCAGATTGACCACACTCTGTCAATGTAACACACCCAGGGAAGAGCAGACTGACCCCACTCTGTCAATGTAACACACCCAGGGAAGAGCAGATTGACCCCACGCTGTCAATGTAAAACACCCAGGGAAGAGCAGACTGACCCCACTCTGTCAATGTAACACAGCCAGGGAAGAGCAGACTGACCCCACTCTGTCAATGTAACACACCCAGGGAAGAACAGACTGACCCCACTGTGTCAATGTAACAAACTTGGGGAAGAGCAGACTGACCCCAATCTGTCAATGTAACACACCCAGGGAAGAGAAGACTGACCCCACTCTGTCAATGTCACCCTCCCAGGGAAGAGCAGACTGACCCCACTCTGTCAATGTAACACACCCAGGGAAGAACAGATTGACCCCACGCTGTCAATGTAACCCACCCATAAAAGAGCAGACTGACCCCACTCTGTCAATGTCACACAGCCAGGGAAGAGCAGACTGACCCCAATCTGTCAATGTAACACACCCAGGGAAAAACAGACTGACCCCACTCTGTCAATGTCACACAGCCAGGGAAGAGCAGACTGACCCCAATCTGTCAATGTAACACACCCAGGGAAGAACAGACTGACCCCACTCTGTCAATGTAACAAACCCTGGGAGAACAGACTGACACCACTCTGTCAATGTAACACACCCAGGGAAGAGCAAACTGACCCCACACTGTCAATGAAACACACCCAGGGAAGAGCAGATTGACCCCACTCTGTCAATGTAACACACCCAGGGAAGAGCAGACTGACCCCACTGTGTCAATGTAACAAACTTGCGGAAGAGCAGACTGACCCCAATCTGTCAATGTAACACACCCAGGGAAGAGAAGACTGACCCCACTCTGTCAATGTAACAAACCCAGGGAAGAGCAGACTGACCCCACTCTGTCAATGTGACACGCCCTGGGAAGAGCACACTGACCCAACTCTGTCAATGTAACACACCCAGGGAAGAGCAGACTGACCAAACTCTGTCAATGTAACAAACCCAGGGTAGAGCAGACTGACCTCACTCTTTCAATGTAACCCACCCAGAGAAGAGCAGAATGTCCTCTTCTGCAAAATTACTCACACAGTGAACTGCAGACTTACCCCACTCTGTCAATGTAACCCACCCAGTGATGTGCACACTGACACCACTCTGTCATTGTAACACACCCAGGGAAGAGCAGACTGACCGCACTCTGTCAATGTAACACACAATGGGAGAACAGACTGACCCCACTCTGTCAATGTAACACACCCAGGGAAGAGCAGACAGATACCACTCTGTCAATGTAACACACCAAGGGAAGAACAGACAGACCCCACTCTGTCAATTTAAAACACCCAGGGAAGAGCAGACTGACCTCACTCTGTCAATGTAACACACCCAGGGGAGAGCAGACTGACCCCTCTCTGTCAATGTAACCCACCCATAAAAGAGTAGACTGACCCCACTCTGTCAATGTGACACACCAAGGGAAGAACAGACTGACCCCACTCTGTCAATTAAAAAACACCCAGGGAAGAGCAGACTGACCCCACTCTGTCAATGTAACACAACCAGGGAAGACCAGACTCACCACACACTGTCAATGTAACACACCCTGGGAAGAGCAGACTGACCCCCACTCTGTCAATGTAACACACACAGGGAAGTGCACACTGACCCCACTCTGTCATTGTAACATAGCAAGGGAAGAGCAGACTGACCCCACTCTGTCAATGTAACAAACCCTGGGAGAACACACTGACCCCACTCTGTCAATGTAACACACCCAGGGAAGAGCAGACTGAACCCACTCTGTCAATGTAACACACCCAGGGAAGAACAGACTGACCCCACTCTGACAATGTAATACACCCAGGGAAGAACAGACTGACCCCACACAGTCAATGTAACACACCCAGGGAAGAGCAGACTGACCCCACTCTGTCAATGTAACACACCCAGGGAAGAACAGACTGACTCCACTCTGTCAATGTAACCCCCCCAGGGAAGAGCAGACTGACCCCACTCTGTCAATGTAACGCACCCAGGGAATAGCAGACTGACCCCACTCTGTCAATGTAACACACCCATAAAAGAGCAGACTGACCCCACTCTGTCAATGTTCCCCACCCAGGGAAGAGCAGATTGACCCCACTCTGTCAATGTAACACACCCAGGGAAGAGCAGACTGACCCCACTCTGTCAATGTAACCCACCCATAAAAGAGTAGACTGACCCCACTCTGTCAATTTAAAACACCCAGGGAAGAACAGACTGACCCCACTCTGTCAATTTAAAACACCCAGGGAAGAGCAGACTGACACCACTCTGTCAATGTAACACAACCAGGGAAGACCAGACTGACCACAGTCTGTCAATGTAACACACCCTGGGAAGAGCAGACTGACCCCCACTCTGTCAATGTAACACACACAGGGAAGTGCACACTGACCCCACTCTGTCATTGTAACATTGCAAGGGAAGAGCAGACTGACCCCACTCTGTCAATGTAACAAACCCTGGGAGAACAGACTGACCCCACTCTGTCAATGTAATACACCCAGGTAAGAACAGACTGACTCTACTCTGTCAATGTAATACACCCAGGGAAGAACAGACTGACCCCACTCAGTCAATGTAACACACCCAGGGAAGAGCAGACTGACCCCACTCTGTCAATGTAAAACACACAGGGAAGTGCACACTGACCCTACTCTGTCATTGTAACACACCCAGGGAAGAGCAGACTGAACCCACTCTGTCAATGTAACACACCCAGGGAAGAACAGACTGACTCCACTCTGTCAATGTAATACACCCAGGTAAGAACAGACTGACTCCACTCTGTCAATGTAACACAGCCAGGGTAGACCAGACTGACCCCACTCAGTCAATGTAACACACCCAGGGAAGAGCAGACTGACCCCACTCTGTCAATGTAACACACCCAGGGAAGAACAGACTGACTCCACTCTGTCAATGTAACCTCCCCAGGGAAGAGCAGACTGACCCCACTCTGTCAATGTAACACACCCAGGGAATAGCAGACTGACCCCACTCTGTCAATGTAACACACCCATAAAAGAGCAGACTGGCCCGACTCTGTCAATGTGACACGCCCTGGGAAGAGCAGACTGACCACACTCTGTCAATGTTACCCACCCAGGGAAGAGCAGATTGACCCCAATCTGTCAATGTGACACGCCCTGGGAAGAGCAGACTGACCTCACTCTGTCAATGTAACACAGCCAGGGAAGAACAGACTGACCCCACTCTGTCAATGGAACACACCCAGGGAAGTGCAGACTGACCCCACTCTGTCAATGTAACAAACTTGGGGAAGAGCAGACTGACCCCAATCTCTCAATGTAACACACCCAGGGAAGAGCAGACTGACCCCACTCTGTCAATGTAACAAACCCTGGGAGAACAGACTGACGCCACTCTGTCAATGGAACACACCTAGGGAAGGCAGACTAACCTTACTCTGTCAATGTAACACACCCAGGCAAGAGCAGACTGACCCCACTCTGTCAATGTAACCCACCCATAAAAGAGCAGACTGACCCCACTCTGTCAATGTGACACGCCCTGGGAAGAGCAGGCTAACCTCACTCTGTCAATGTAACACACCCAGGGAAGAGCAGACTAACCCCACTCTGTCAATGTAACCCACCCATAAAAGAGCAGACTGACCCCACTCTGTCAATGTGAAACGCCCTGGGAAGAGCACACTTACCAAACTCTGTCAATGTAACACACCCAGGGAAGAGCAGACTGACCAAACATTGTCAATGTAACAAACCCAGGGAAGAGCAGACTGACCTCACTCTGTCAATGTAACCCACCCAGAGAAGAGCAGAATGTCCTCTTCTGCAAAATTACTCACACAGTGAACTGCAGACTTACCCCACTCTGTCAATGTAACCCACCCAGTGATGTGCACACTGACCCCACTCTGTCATTGTAACACACCCAGGGAAGAGCAGACTGACCCCACTCTGTCAATGTAACACACAATGGGAGAACAGACTGACCCCACTCTGTCAATGTAACCCACCCATAAAAGAACAGACTGACCCCACTCTGTCAATGTGACACGCCCTGGGAAGAGCAGACTGACCACACTCTGTCAATGCAACACACCCTGGGAAGAGCAGACTGACCCCACTCTGTCAATGTAACACACCCAGGGAAGTGCGCACTGACCCCACTCTGTCATTGTAACACACCAAGGGAAGAGCAGAATGACCCCAGAGTGTCAATGTAACACACTTGGGGAAGAGCAGACTGACCCCACTCTGTCAATGTAACCCTCCCAGGGAAGAGCAGACTGACCCCACTCTGACAATGTAACACACCCAGGGAAGAACAGATTGACCCCACGCTGTCAATGTAACCCACCCATAAAAGAGCAGACTGACCCCACTCTGTCAATGTCACACAGCCAGGGAATAGCAGACTGACCCCAATCTGTCAATGTAACACACCCAGGGAAAAACAGACTGACCCCACTGTGTCAATGTAACCAACTTGGGGAAGAGCAGACTGACCCCAATCTGTCAATGTAACACACCCAGGGAAGAACAGACTGGCACCACTCTGTCAATATAACACACCCAGGGAAGAGCAAACTGACCCCACACTGTCAATGAAACACACCCAGGGAAGAGCAGATTGACCCCACTCTGTCAATGTAACACACCCAGGGAAGAGCAGACTGACCCCACTGTGTCAATGTAACAAACTTGGGGAAGAGCAGACTGACCCCAATCTGTCAATGTAACACACCCAGGGAAGAGAAGACTGACCCCACTCTGTCAATGTAACAAATCCAGGGAAGAGCAGACTGACCCCACTCTGTCAATGTGACACGCCCTGGGAAGAGCACACTGACCCAACTCTGTCAATGTAACACACCCAGGGAAGAGCAGACTGACCAAACTCTGTCAATGTAACAAACCCAGAGTAGAGCAGACTGACCGCACTCTTTCAATGTAACCCACCCAGAGAAGAGCAGAATGTCCTCTTCTGCAAAATTACTCACACAGTGAACTGCAGACTGACCCCACTCTGTCAATGGAACACACCCAGGGAAGGGCAGACTGACCCCACTCTGTCAATGTAACACACCCAGGGAAGAGCAGACTGACCCCACTCTGTCAATGAAACACACCCATGGAAGAGCAGACTGACCCCACTCTGTCAATGTTCCCCACCCAGGGAAGAGCAGATTGACCCCACTCTGTCAATGTAACACACCCAGGGAAGAGCAGACTGAACGCACTTTGTCAATGTAACACACCCAGGGAAGAGCAGACTGACCCCACTCTGTCAATGTAACACACCCAGGGAAGAGCAGACTGACCCCACTCTGTCAATGTAACACACCCAGGGAAGAGTAGACTGACCCCACTCTGTCAATGTAACACACCCAGGGAAGAACAGACTGACCCCACTGTGTCAATGTAACAAACTTGGGGAAGAGCAGACTGACCCCAATCTGTCAATGTAACATACCCAGGGAAGAGAAGACTGACCCCACTCTGTCAATGTCACCCTCCCAGGGAAGAGCAGACTGACCCCACTCTGTCAATGTAACACACACAGGGAAGAGCAGACTGAACTCACTCTGTCAATGTAACACAACCAGGGAAGATCAGACTGGCCCCACTCTGTCAATGTAACACACCCAGGGAAGAGCAGACTGACCCCACTCTGTCAATGTAACCCACCCATAAAAGAGCAGACTGTCCCCACTCTGTCAATGTAAAACACCCAGGGAAGAACAGACTGACCCCACTCTGTCAATGTAACAAACCCTGGGAGAACAGACTGACGCCACTCTGTCAATGGAACACACCTAGGGAAGGGCAGACTAACCTCACTCTGTCAATGTAACACACCCAGGCAAGAGCAGACTGACACCACTCTGTCAATGTAACCCTCCAGGGAAGAGCAGACTGACCCCACTCTGTCAATGTTACACACACAGAGAAGAGCAGACTGATCCCACTCTGTCAATGTAAAACACCCAGGGAAGAACAGACTGACCCCACTCTGTCAATGTAACACACCCTGGGAGGAGCAATCTGACCCCACTCTGTCAATGTAACCCTCCCAGGGAAGAGCAGACTGAACTCACTCTGTCAATGTAACACAACCAGGGAAGATCAGACTGACCACACTCTGTCAATGTAACACACGCAGGGAAGAGCAGACTGAATTCATTCTGTCAATGTAACCCACCCATAAAAGAGCAGACTGACCTCACTCTGTCAATGTAACACACCCTGGGAAGAGCAGACTGACCCCCACTCTGTCAATGTAACACACACAGGGAAGTGCACACTGACCCCACTCTGTCATTGTAACATTGCAAGGGAAGAGCAGACTGACCCCACTCTTGCAATGTAACAAACCCTGGGAGCACAGACTGACCCCACTCTGTCAATGTAACACACCCAGGGAAGAGCAGACTGAACCCACTCTGTCAATGTAACACACCCAGGGAAGAACAGACTGAACCCACTCTGTCAATGTAACACACCCAGGGAAGAACAGACTGACTCCACTCTGTCAATGTAACCCCCCCAGGGAAGAGCAGACTGACCCCACTCTGTCAATGTAACGCACCCAGGGAATAGCAGACTGACCCCACTCTGTCAATGTAACACACCCATAAAAGAGCAGACTGGCCCCACTCTGTCAATGTGACACGCCCTGGGAAGAGCAGACTGACCACACTCTGTCAATGTTACCCACCCAGGGAAGAGCAGATTGACCTCACTCTGTCAATGTGACACGCCCTGGGAAGAGCAGACTGACCTCACTCTGTCAAAGTAACACACCCAGGGAAGAACAGACTGACCCCACTCTGTCAATGTAACAAACCCTGGGAGAACAGACTGACCCCACTCTGTCAATGAAACACACCCAGGGAAGAGCAGACTGACCCCACTCTGTCAATGTTACCCACCCAGGGAAGAGCAGATTGACCACACTCTGTCAATGTAACACACCCAGGGAAGAGCAGACTTACCCCACTCTGTCAATGTAACACACCCAGGGAAGAGCAGATTGACCCCACGCTGTCAATGTAAAACACCCAGGGAAGAGCAGACTGACCCCACTCTGTCAATGTAACACAGCCAGGGAAGAGCAGACTGACCCCACTCTGTCAATGTAACACACCCAGGGAAGAACAGACTGACCCCACTGTGTCAATGTAACAAACTTGGGGAAGAGCAGACTGACCCCAATCTGTCAATGTAACACACCCATAAAAGAGCAGACTGGCCCGACTCTGTCAATGTGACACGCCCTGGGAAGAGCAGACTGACCACACTCTGTCAATGTTACCCACCCAGGGAAGAGCAGATTGACCCCAATCTGTCAATGTGACACGCCCTGGGAAGAGCAGACTGACCTCACTCTGTCAATGTAACACAGCCAGGGAAGAACAGACTGACCCCACTCTGTCAATGGAACACACCCAGGGAAGTGCAGACTGACCCCACTCTGTCAATGTAACAAACTTGGGGAAGAGCAGACTGACCCCAATCTCTCAATGTAACACACCCAGGGAAGAGCAGACTGACCCCACTCTGTCAATGTAACAAACCCTGGGAGAACAGACTGACGCCACTCTGTCAATGGAACACACCTAGGGAAGGCAGACTAACCTTACTCTGTCAATGTAACACACCCAGGCAAGAGCAGACTGACCCCACTCTGTCAATGTAACCCACCCATAAAAGAGCAGACTGACCCCACTCTGTCAATGTGACACGCCCTGGGAAGAGCAGGCTAACCTCACTCTGTCAATGTAACACACCCAGGGAAGAGCAGACTAACCCCACTCTGTCAATGTAACCCACCCATAAAAGAGCAGACTGACCCCACTCTGTCAATGTGAAACGCCCTGGGAAGAGCACACTTACCAAACTCTGTCAATGTAACACACCCAGGGAAGAGCAGACTGACCAAACATTGTCAATGTAACAAACCCAGGGAAGAGCAGACTGACCTCACTCTGTCAATGTAACCCACCCAGAGAAGAGCAGAATGTCCTCTTCTGCAAAATTACTCACACAGTGAACTGCAGACTTACCCCACTCTGTCAATGTAACCCACCCAGTGATGTGCACACTGACCCCACTCTGTCATTGTAACACACCCAGGGAAGAGCAGACTGACCCCACTCTGTCAATGTAACACACAATGGGAGAACAGACTGACCCCACTCTGTCAATGTAACCCACCCATAAAAGAACAGACTGACCCCACTCTGTCAATGTGACACGCCCTGGGAAGAGCAGACTGACCACACTCTGTCAATGCAACACACCCTGGGAAGAGCAGACTGACCCCACTCTGTCAATGTAACACACCCAGGGAAGTGCGCACTGACCCCACTCTGTCATTGTAACACACCAAGGGAAGAGCAGAATGACCCCAGAGTGTCAATGTAACACACTTGGGGAAGAGCAGACTGACCCCACTCTGTCAATGTAACCCTCCCAGGGAAGAGCAGACTGACCCCACTCTGACAATGTAACACACCCAGGGAAGAACAGATTGACCCCACGCTGTCAATGTAACCCACCCATAAAAGAGCAGACTGACCCCACTCTGTCAATGTCACACAGCCAGGGAATAGCAGACTGACCCCAATCTGTCAATGTAACACACCCAGGGAAAAACAGACTGACCCCACTGTGTCAATGTAACCAACTTGGGGAAGAGCAGACTGACCCCAATCTGTCAATGTAACACACCCAGGGAAGAACAGACTGGCACCACTCTGTCAATATAACACACCCAGGGAAGAGCAAACTGACCCCACACTGTCAATGAAACACACCCAGGGAAGAGCAGATTGACCCCACTCTGTCAATGTAACACACCCAGGGAAGAGCAGACTGACCCCACTGTGTCAATGTAACAAACTTGGGGAAGAGCAGACTGACCCCAATCTGTCAATGTAACACACCCAGGGAAGAGAAGACTGACCCCACTCTGTCAATGTAACAAATCCAGGGAAGAGCAGACTGACCCCACTCTGTCAATGTGACACGCCCTGGGAAGAGCACACTGACCCAACTCTGTCAATGTAACACACCCAGGGAAGAGCAGACTGACCAAACTCTGTCAATGTAACAAACCCAGAGTAGAGCAGACTGACCGCACTCTTTCAATGTAACCCACCCAGAGAAGAGCAGAATGTCCTCTTCTGCAAAATTACTCACACAGTGAACTGCAGACTGACCCCACTCTGTCAATGGAACACACCCAGGGAAGGGCAGACTGACCCCACTCTGTCAATGTAACACACCCAGGGAAGAGCAGACTGACCCCACTCTGTCAATGAAACACACCCATGGAAGAGCAGACTGACCCCACTCTGTCAATGTTCCCCACCCAGGGAAGAGCAGATTGACCCCACTCTGTCAATGTAACACACCCAGGGAAGAGCAGACTGAACGCACTTTGTCAATGTAACACACCCAGGGAAGAGCAGACTGACCCCACTCTGTCAATGTAACACACCCAGGGAAGAGCAGACTGACCCCACTCTGTCAATGTAACACACCCAGGGAAGAGTAGACTGACCCCACTCTGTCAATGTAACACACCCAGGGAAGAACAGACTGACCCCACTGTGTCAATGTAACAAACTTGGGGAAGAGCAGACTGACCCCAATCTGTCAATGTAACATACCCAGGGAAGAGAAGACTGACCCCACTCTGTCAATGTCACCCTCCCAGGGAAGAGCAGACTGACCCCACTCTGTCAATGTAACACACACAGGGAAGAGCAGACTGAACTCACTCTGTCAATGTAACACAACCAGGGAAGATCAGACTGGCCCCACTCTGTCAATGTAACACACCCAGGGAAGAGCAGACTGACCCCACTCTGTCAATGTAACCCACCCATAAAAGAGCAGACTGTCCCCACTCTGTCAATGTAAAACACCCAGGGAAGAACAGACTGACCCCACTCTGTCAATGTAACAAACCCTGGGAGAACAGACTGACGCCACTCTGTCAATGGAACACACCTAGGGAAGGGCAGACTAACCTCACTCTGTCAATGTAACACACCCAGGCAAGAGCAGACTGACACCACTCTGTCAATGTAACCCTCCAGGGAAGAGCAGACTGACCCCACTCTGTCAATGTTACACACACAGAGAAGAGCAGACTGATCCCACTCTGTCAATGTAAAACACCCAGGGAAGAACAGACTGACCCCACTCTGTCAATGTAACACACCCTGGGAGGAGCAATCTGACCCCACTCTGTCAATGTAACCCTCCCAGGGAAGAGCAGACTGAACTCACTCTGTCAATGTAACACAACCAGGGAAGATCAGACTGACCACACTCTGTCAATGTAACACACGCAGGGAAGAGCAGACTGAATTCATTCTGTCAATGTAACCCACCCATAAAAGAGCAGACTGACCTCACTCTGTCAATGTAACACACCCTGGGAAGAGCAGACTGACCCCCACTCTGTCAATGTAACACACACAGGGAAGTGCACACTGACCCCACTCTGTCATTGTAACATTGCAAGGGAAGAGCAGACTGACCCCACTCTTGCAATGTAACAAACCCTGGGAGCACAGACTGACCCCACTCTGTCAATGTAACACACCCAGGGAAGAGCAGACTGAACCCACTCTGTCAATGTAACACACCCAGGGAAGAACAGACTGAACCCACTCTGTCAATGTAACACACCCAGGGAAGAACAGACTGACTCCACTCTGTCAATGTAACCCCCCCAGGGAAGAGCAGACTGACCCCACTCTGTCAATGTAACGCACCCAGGGAATAGCAGACTGACCCCACTCTGTCAATGTAACACACCCATAAAAGAGCAGACTGGCCCCACTCTGTCAATGTGACACGCCCTGGGAAGAGCAGACTGACCACACTCTGTCAATGTTACCCACCCAGGGAAGAGCAGATTGACCTCACTCTGTCAATGTGACACGCCCTGGGAAGAGCAGACTGACCTCACTCTGTCAAAGTAACACACCCAGGGAAGAACAGACTGACCCCACTCTGTCAATGTAACAAACCCTGGGAGAACAGACTGACCCCACTCTGTCAATGAAACACACCCAGGGAAGAGCAGACTGACCCCACTCTGTCAATGTTACCCACCCAGGGAAGAGCAGATTGACCACACTCTGTCAATGTAACACACCCAGGGAAGAGCAGACTTACCCCACTCTGTCAATGTAACACACCCAGGGAAGAGCAGATTGACCCCACGCTGTCAATGTAAAACACCCAGGGAAGAGCAGACTGACCCCACTCTGTCAATGTAACACAGCCAGGGAAGAGCAGACTGACCCCACTCTGTCAATGTAACACACCCAGGGAAGAACAGACTGACCCCACTGTGTCAATGTAACAAACTTGGGGAAGAGCAGACTGACCCCAATCTGTCAATGTAACACACCCAGGGAAGAGAAGACTGACCCCACTCTGTCAATGTCACCCTCCCAGGGAAGAGCAGACTGACCCCACTCTGTCAATGTAACACACCCAGGGAAGAGCAGACTGAACTCACTCTGTCAATGTAACACAACCAGGGAAGATCAGACTGACCCCACTCTGTCAATGTAACACACCCAGGGAAGAGCAGACTGACCCCACTCTGTCAATGTAACCCACCCATAAAAGAGCAAACTGTCCCCACTCTGTCAATGTAAAACACCCAGGGAAGAACAGACTGACCCCAATCTGTCAATGTAACAAACCCTGGGAGAACAGACTGACGCCACTCTGTCATTGGAACACACCTCGGGAAGGGCAGACTAACCTCACTCTGTCAATGTAACACACCCAGGGAAGAGCAGACTGACACCACTCTGTCAATGTAACACAGCCAGGGTAGACCAGACTGACCCCACTCTGTCAATGTAACACACCCAGGGAAGAACAGACTGACCCCACTGTGTCAATGTGACAAACTTGGGGAGGGGCAGACTGACCCCAATCTGTCAATGTAACACACCCAGGGAAGAGAAGACTGACCCCACTCTGTCAATGTAACCCTCCAGGGAAGAGCAGACTGACCCCACTCTGTCAATGTTACACACACAGAGAAGAGCAGACTGATCCCACTCTGTCAATGTAAAACACCCAGGGAAGAACAGACTGACCCCACTCTGTCAATGTAACACACTCAGGGAGGAGCAAGCTGACCCCACTCTGTCAATGTAACCCTCACTGGGAAGAGCAGACTGACCTCACTCTGTCAATGTAAAACACCCAGGGAAGAACAGACTGACCCCACTCTGTCAATGTAACAAACCCTGGGAGAACAGACTGACGCCACTCTGTCAATGGAACACACCTAGGGAAGGGCAGACAAACCTCACTCTGTCAATGTAACACACCCAGGGAAGAGCAGACTGACACCACTCTGTCAATTTAACACACCCAGGGAAGAGCAAACTGACCCCACTCTGTCATTGTAACATTGCAAGGGAAGAGCAGATTGACCCCACTCTGTCAATGTAACACACCCAGGGAAGAGCAGACTGACCCCACTCTGTCAATGTAACACACCCCGGGAAGAGCAGACTGACCCCACTCTGTCAATGTAACATACCCAGGGAAGAGCAGACTGACCCCACTCTGTCAATGTAACACACCCAGGGAAGAACAGACTGACCCCACTGTGTCAATGTAACAAACTTGGGGAAGAGCAGACTGACCCCACTCTGTCAATGTAACACACCCAGGGAAGAGCCAGCTGACCCCACTCTGTCAATGTAACCCTCACAGGGAAGAGCAGACTGTCCTCACTCTGTCAATGTAACACACCCAGGGAAGAACAGACTGACCCCACACTGTCAATGTAACAAACCCTGGGAGAACAGGCTGACGCCACTCTGTCAATGGAAAACACCTAGGGAAGGGCAGAATAACCTCACTCTGTCAATGTAACACACCCAGGGAAGAGCAGACTGACCCCACTTGTCAATGTAACCCTCCCAGGGAAGAGCAGACTGACCCCACTCTGTCAATGTAACACAGCCAGTGAAGAGAAGACTGACCCCACTTGTCAATGTAACCCTCCCAGGGAAGAGCAGACTGACCCCACTCTGTCAATGTAACACACCCAGGGAAGAGCAGACTGAACTCACTCTGTCAATGTAACACAACCAGGGAAGATCAGACTGACCCCACTCTGTCAATGTAACACACCCAGGGAAGAGCAGACTGACCCCACTCTGTCAATGTAACCCACCCATAAAAGAGCAGACTGTCCCCACTCTGTCAATGTAAAACACCCAGGGAAGAACAGACTGACCCCACTCTGTCAATGTAACAAACCCTGGGAGAACAGACTGACGCCACTCTGTCATTGGAACACACCTCGGGAAGGGCAGACTAACCTCACTCTGTCAATGTAACACACCCAGGGAAGAGCAGACTGACACCACTCTGTCAATGTAACACAGCCAGGGTAGACCAGACTGACCCCACTCTGTCAATGTAACACACCCAGGGAAGAACAGACTGACCCCACTGTGTCAATGTAACAAACTTGGGGAAGAGCAGACTGACCCCAATCTGTCAATGTAACACACCCAGGGAAGAGAAGACTGACCCCACTCTGTCAATGTAACCCTCCAGGGAAGAGCAGACTGACCCCACTCTGTCAATGTTACACACACAGAGAAGAGCAGACTGATCCCACTCTGTCAATGTAAAACACCCAGGGAAGAACAGACTGACCCCACTCTGTCAATGTAACACACTCAGGGAGGAGCAAGCTGACCCCACTCTGTCAATGTAACCCTCACTGGGAAGAGCAGACTGACCTCACTCTGTCAATGTAAAACACCCAGGGAAGAACAGACTGACCCCACTCTGTCAATGTAACAAACCCTGGGAGAACAGACTGACGCCACTCTGTCAATGGAACACACCTAGGGAAGGGCAGACAAACCTCAATCTGTCAATGTAACACAACCAGGGAAGAGCAGACTGACACCACTCTGTCAATTTAACACACCCAGGGAAGAGCAAACTGACCCCACTCTGTCAATGAAACACACCCAGGGAAGAGCAGATTGACCCCACTCTGTCAATGTAAAACACCCAGGGAAGAGCAGACTGACCACACTCTGTCAATGTAACACACCCAGGGAAGAGCAGACTGACCCCACTCTGTCAATGTAACACACCCAGGGAAGAACAGACTGACCCCACTGTGTCAATGTAACAAACTTGGGGAAGAGCAGACTGACCCCACTCTGTCAATGTAACACACCCAGGGAAGAGCCAGCTGACCCCACTCTGTCAATGTAACCCTCACAGGGAAGAGCAGACTGTCCTCACTCTGTCAATGTAACGCACCCAGGGAAGAACAGACTGACCCCACACTGTCAATGTAACAAACCCTGGGAGAACAGGCTGACGCCACTCTGTCAATGGAACACACCTAGGGAAGGGCAGACTAACCTCTCTCTGTCAATGTAACACATCCAGGGAAGAGCAGACTGACCCCACTTGTCAATGTAACCCTCCCAGGGAAGAGCAGACTGACCCCACTCTGTCAATGTAACACAGCCAGTGAAGAGAAGACTGACCCCACTTGTCAATGTAACCCTCCCAGGGAAGAGCAGACTGACCCCACTCTGTCAATGTAACACACCCAGGGAAGAGAAGACTGACCCCACTTGTCAATGTAACCCTCCCAGGGAAGAGGAGACTGACCCCACTCTGTCAATGTAACACACCCAGGGAAGAGCAGACTGAACTCACTCTGTCAATGTAACACAACCAGGGAAGATCAGACTGACCCCACTCTGTCAATGTAACACACCCAGGGAAGAGCAGACTGACCCCATTCTGTCAATGTAACCCACCCATAAAAGAGCAGACTGTCCCCACTCTGTCAATGTGACACGCCCTGGGAAGAGCACACTGACCCAACTCAGTCAATGTAACACACCCAGGGAAGAGCAGACTGACCAAACTCTGTCAATGTAACAAACACAGGGAAGAGCAGACTGACCTCACTCTGTCAATGTAACCCACCCAGAGAAGAGCAGAATGTCCTCTGCTGCAAAATTACTCACACAGTGAACTGCAGACTTACCCCACTTTGTCAATGTAACCAACCCAGTGATGTGCACAGTGACCCCACTCTGTCATTGTAACACACCCAGGTAAGAGCAGACTGACCCCACTATGTCAATGTAACACACAATGGGAGAACAGACTTACCCCACTCTGTCATGTAACCCTCCCAGTGAAGAGCAGACTGACACCACTCTGTCAATGTTACACACACAGAGAAGAGCAGACTGACCCCACTCTGTCAATGTAACACACCCAGGGAAGAACACACTGACCCCACTGTGTCAATGTAACAAACTTGGGGAAGAGCAGACTGACCCCAATCTGTCAATGTAACACACCCAGGGAAGAGAAGACTGACCCCACTCTGTCAATGTAACCCTCCAGGGAAGAGCAGACTGACCCCACTCTGTCAATGTTACACACACAGAGAAGAGCAGACTGATCCCACTCTGTCAATGTAAAACACCCAGGGAAGAACTAACTGACCCCACTCTGTCAATGTAACAAACCCTGGGAGAACAGACTGACGCCACTCTGTCAATGGAACACACCTAGGGAACGGCAGACTAACCTCACTCTGTCAATATAACAGACACAGGGAAGAGCAGACTGACCCCACTCTGTCAATGTAAGACACCCAGTGCAGAGTAGACTGATCCCACTCTGTCAATGTAACACACCCAGGGAAGAGCAGACTGACCTCACTCTGTCAATGTAACACACCCAGGGAAGAGCAGACTGACCCCACTCTGTCAATGTAACACACCCAGGGAAGAGCAGACTGACACCACTCTGTCAATGTAAAACACCCAGGGAAGAGCAGACTGACCCCTTTCTGTCAACGTTTCACACCCAGGGAAGATCAGACTGACCCAACTCTGTCAATGTAACACATTCTGGGAAGAGCAGGCTGACCCAACTCTGTCATTGTAACACACCCAGGGAAGAGCAGACTGACCCCTCTCTGTCATTGTAACACACCCAGGGAAGAGCAGACTGACCTCACTCTGTCAATGTAACACACCCAGGGAAGAGCAGACTGAGCCCCCTCTGTCAATGTAACACAACCAGGGAACAGACGATTGACCTGGCTAGGTCAATGTAACATACCCAGGGAAGAGCAGACTAACCCCACTCTGTCAATGTAACACACCCAGGGAAGAGTAGACTGACTCCACTCTGTCAATGTAACACACCCAGGGAAGAGCAGACTGACCCCACTCTGTCAATGTAACACACCGCGGGAAGAGCAGACTGACCCCACTCGGTCAATGTAAAACACCCAAGGAAGAGCAGACTGAACCCACTCTGTCATTGTAACACACCCAGGGAAGAGCAGACTGACCCCTCTCTGTCAATGTAACACACCCAGGGAAGAGCAGACTGACCCCACTCTGTCAATGTAACACACCCAGGGAAGAGCAGACTGACCCCACTGTGTCAATGTAACACACCCAGGGAAGAGTAGACTCACCCCACACATTCAATGTAACACATCGAGGGAAGAGCAGACTGACCCCTCTCTGTCAATGTAACACACCCAGGGAAGAGCAGACTGACCCCACTCTGTCAATGTAACACACCCAGGGAAGAGCAGACTGACCCCACTCTGTCAATGTCACGCACCCAGGGAAGAGCAGACTGACCACACACTGTCAATGAAACACACCCAGGGAAGAGCAGATTGACCCAACTGTGTCAATGTGACACACCCAGGGAAGAGCAGACTGACACCACACTTTCAATGTAACCCACCGAGGGAAGAGCAGACTGACCCCTCTCTGTCAATGTAACACACCCAGGGAAGAGCAGACTGAAACCACTCTGGCAATGTAACACACCCAGGGAAGAGAAGACTGACCTCACCCGGTCAAATATAACAGACACAGGGAAGAGCAGACTGACCACACTCTGTCATTGCAACACACCCAGGGAAGAGCAGACTGACCCCTTTCTGTCAACGTTATACACCCAGAGAAGATCAGACTGACCCAACTCTGTCAATGTAACACACCGTGGGAAGAGCAGACTGACCCCACTCGGTCAATGTAAAACACCCAAGGAAGAGCAGACTGAACCCACTCTGTCATTGTAACACACCCAGGGAAGAGCAGACTGACCCCTCTCTGTCAATGTAACACACCCAGGGAAGAGTAGACTGACCCCACTCTGTCAATGTAACACACCCAGGGAAGAGCAGACTGACCCCACTGTATCAATGTAACACACCGAGGGAAGAGCAGACTGACCCCACACATTCAATGGAACACATCCATGGAAGAGCAGACTGACCCCTCTCTGTCAATGTAACACACCCAGGGAAGAGCAGACTGACCCCACTCTGTAAATGTAACACACCCAGGGAACAGCAGACTGACCCCACTCTGTCAATGTCACGCACCCAGTGAAGAGCAGACCGACCCCACCCTGTCAAAGTAACACACCCAGGGAAGGGCAGACTGACCCCACTCTGTCAATGTAACACTCCCAGGGAAGAGCAGACTGACCCCACTCTGTCAATCTAAAACATCCAGGGAAGTGCACGCTGACCCCACTCTGTCAATGTAACACACCCAGGGAAGAGCAGACTGACCCCACTGTGTCAATGTAACACACCCTGGGAAGAGCAGACTGACCCCACCCTGTCAATGTAACACACTCAGGGAAGAGCAGACTGACCCCACACATTCAATGGAACACATCCATGGAAGAGCAGACTGACCCCTCTCTGTCAATGTAACACACCCAGGGATGAGCAGACTGACCACTCTCTGGCAATGTAACACTACCAGGGAAGAACTAACTGACACCAGTCTGGCAATGGAACACACCCAGGGAAAAGCAGACTGACCTCACTCGGTCAATATAACAAACACAGGGAAGAGCAGACTGACCACACTCTGTCAATGTCACGCACCCAGGGAAGACCAGACTGACCCCACTCTGTCAATGTCACGCACCCAGGGAAGAAGCACACTGACCGCACTCTGTCAATGTAACACACCCAGGGAAGAGCAGACTGACCCCACTCTGTCAATGTAACACACCCTGGGAAGAGCAGACTGACCCCAATCTGTCAATGTAACACACCCTGGGAAGAGCAGACTGACCCCACTCTGTCACTGTAACACACCCAGGGAAGAGCAGACTGACCCCACTCTGTCAATGTAACAGACGCTGGTAAGAACAGACTGACCGCACTCAGTCAATGTAACCCACCCAGGGAAGAGCAGACTGACCCCACTCTGTCAATGTAATGCACCCTGGGAAGAGCAGACTGACCCCACTCTGTCACTGTAACACACCCAGGGACGAGCAGACTGACACCACTCTGTCAATGTAACACGCCCAGGGAAGGGTAGACTGACCCCACTCTGTCAATGAAACACACCCAAGGAAGAGCAGACTGACCCCACTCTGTCAATGTAACATCCCCTGGGAGGAGCAGACTGACCCCACTCTGTCAATGTAACACACCCTGGGAAGAGTAGACTGACCCCACTCTGTCAATGTAACACACGCAGGGAAGAGTAGACTGACTCCACTCTGTCAATGTAACACACACAGGGAAGAGCAGACGGACCCCACTCTGTCAATGTAACACACCCTGGGAGGAGCAGACTGACCCCACTCTGTCAATGTAACACACCCAGGGAAGAGCAGACTGACCCCTTTCTGTCAATGTAAGACACCCAGTGAAGAGTAGACTGACCCCACTCTGTCAATGTAACACACCCAGGGAAGAGCAGACTGACCTCACTCTGTCAATGTAACACACCCAGGGAAGAGCAGACTGACCCCACTCTGTCAATGTAACACACCCAGGGAAGAGCAGACTGACCCTTTTCTGTCAACGTTTCACACCCAGGGAAGATCAGACTGACCCAACTCTGTCAATGTAACACATTCTGGAAAGAGCAGACTGACCCAACTCTGTCATTATAACACACCCAGGGAAAAGCAGACTGAACCAACTCTGTCATTGTAACACACCCAGGGAAGAGCAGACTGACCCCTCTCTGTCATTGTAACACACCCAGGGAAGAGCAGACTGACCTCACTCTGTCAATGTAACACACCCAGGGAAGAGCAGACTGAGCCCACTCTGTCAATGTAACACAACCAGGGAACAGACGATTGACCTGGCTAGGTCAATGTAACATACCCAGGGAAGAGCAGACTAACCCCACACTGTCAATGTAACACACCCAGGGAAGAGCAGACTGACCCCACTCTGTCAATGTAACACACCCAGGGAAGAGCAGACTGACCGCACTCTGTCAATGTCACGCACCCAGGGAAGAGCAGACTGACCCCACTGTGTCAATGTAACACACCCAGGGAAGAGCAGACTGACCCCACACATACAATGTAACACATCCAGGGAAGAGCAGACTGACCCCTCTCTGTCAATGTAACACACCCAGGGAACAGCAGACTGACTCCACTCTGTGAATGTAACACACCCAGGGAAGAGCAGACTGACCCCACTCTGTCAATGTCACGCACCCAGGGAAGAGCAGACTGACCGCACACTGTCAATGAAACACACCCAGGGAAGAGCAGATTGACCCCACTGTGTCAATGTAACACATCCAGGGAAGAGCAGACTGACCCCACACTTTCAATGTAACCCACCGAGGGAAGAGCAGACTGAAACCACTCTGGCAATGTAACACACCCAGGGAAGAGCAGACTGACCTCACCCGGTCAAATATAACAGACACAGGGAAGAGCAGACTGACCACACTCTGTCATTGCAACACACCCAGGGAAGAGCAGACTGACCCCTTTCTGTCAACGTTATACCCCCAGGGAAGATCAGACTGACCCAACTCTGTCAATGTAACACACCGCGGGAAGAGCAGACTGACCCCATTCGGTCAATGTAAAACACCCAAGGAAGAGCAGACTGACCCCACTCTGTCATTGTCTCACACACACAGGGAAGAGCAGACTAACCCCACTCGGTCAATGTAAAACACCCAAGGAAGAGCAGACTGACCCCACTCTGTCATTGTAACACACAGAGGGAAGAGCAGACTGACCCCTCTCTGTCAATATAACACACCCAGGGATGAGCAGACTGACCCCACTCTGTCAATGTAACACACCCAGGGAAGAGCAGACTGACCCCACTGTGTCAATGTAACACACCCAGGGAAGAGCAGACTGACCTCACACATTCAATGGAACACATCCAGGGAAGAGCAGACTGACCCCTCTCTGTCAATGTAACACACCCAGGGAAGAGCAGACTGACCCCACTCTGTAAATGTAACACACCCAGGGAACAGCAGACTGACCCCACTCTGTAAATGTCACGCACCCAGGGAAGAGCAGACTGACCCCACCCTGTCAAAGTAACACACCCAGGGAAGGGCAGACTGACCCCACTCTGTCAATGTAACACACCCAGGGAAGAGCAGACTGACCCCACTCTGTCAATGGAACACATGAAGGGAAGAGCAGACTGACCCCACCCTGTCAATGTAACACACAATGGGAGAACAGACTTACCCCACTCTGTCATGTAACCCCCCCAGGGAAGAGCAGACTGACACCACTCTGTCAATGTTACACACACAGAGAAGAGCAGACTGACCCCACTCTGTCAATGTAACACACCCAGGGAAGAACACACTGACCCCACTGTGTCAATGTAACAAACTTGTGGAAGAGCAGACTGACCCCAATCTGTCAATGAAACACACCCAGGGAAGAGAAGACTGACCCCACTCTGTCAATGTAACCCTCCAGGGAAGAGCAGACTGACCCCACTCTGTCAATGTTACACACACAGAGAAGAGCAGACTGATCCCACTCTGTCAATGTAAAACACCCAGGGAAGAACTAACTGACCCCACTCTGTCAATGGAACACACCTAGGGAAGGGCAGACTAACCTCACTCTGTCAATATAACAGACACAGGGAAGAGCAGACTGACCCCACTCTGTCAATGTAAGACACCCAGTGCAGAGTAGACTGATCCCACTCTGTCAATGTAACACACCCAGGGAAGAGCAGACTGACCTCACTCTGTCAATGTAACACACCCAGGGAAGAGCAGACTGACCCCACTCTGTCAATGTAACACACCCAGGGAAGAGCAGACTGACACCACTCTGTCAATGTAAAACACCCAGGGAAGAGCAGACTGACCCCTTTCTGTCAACGTTTCACACCCAGGGAAGATCAGACTGACCCAACTCTGTCAATGTAACACATTCTGGGAAGAGCAGGCTGACCCAACTCTGTCATTGTAACACACGCAGGGAAGAGCAGACTGACCCCTCTCTGTCATTGTAACACACCCAGGGAAGAGCAGACTGAGCCCCCTCTGTCAATGTAACACAACCAGGGAACAGACGATTGACCTGGCTAGGTCAATGTAACATACCCAGGGAAGAGCAGACTAACCCCACTCTGTCAATGTAACACACCCAGGGAAGAGTAGACTGACCCCACTCTGTCAATGTAACACACCCAGGGAAGAGCAGACTGACCCCACTCTGTCAATGTCACGCACCCAGGGAAGAGCAGACTGACCGCACTCTGTCAATGTCACGCACCCAGGGAAGAGCAGACTGACCCCACTGTGTCAATGTGACACGCCCTGGGAAGAGCACACTGACCCAACTCAGTCAATGTAACACACCCAGGGAAGAGCAGACTGACCAAACTCTGTCAATGTAACAAACACAGGGAAGAGCAGACTGACCTCACTCTGTCAATGTAACCCACCCAGAGAAGAGCAGAATGTCCTCTGCTGCAAAATTACTCACACAGTGAACTGCAGACTTACCCCACTTTGTCAATGTAACCAACCCAGTGATGTGCACAGTGACCCCACTCTGTCATTGTAACACACCCAGGTAAGAGCAGACTGACCCCACTATGTCAATGTAACACACAATGGGAGAACAGACTTACCCCACTCTGTCATGTAACCCTCCCAGTGAAGAGCAGACTGACACCACTCTGTCAATGTTACACACACAGAGAAGAGCAGACTGACCCCACTCTGTCAATGTAACACACCCAGGGAAGAACACACTGACCCCACTGTGTCAATGTAACAAACTTGGGGAAGAGCAGACTGACCCCAATCTGTCAATGTAACACACCCAGGGAAGAGAAGACTGACCCCACTCTGTCAATGTAACCCTCCAGGGAAGAGCAGACTGACCCCACTCTGTCAATGTTACACACACAGAGAAGAGCAGACTGATCCCACTCTGTCAATGTAAAACACCCAGGGAAGAACTAACTGACCCCACTCTGTCAATGTAACAAACCCTGGGAGAACAGACTGACGCCACTCTGTCAATGGAACACACCTAGGGAACGGCAGACTAACCTCACTCTGTCAATATAACAGACACAGGGAAGAGCAGACTGACCCCACTCTGTCAATGTAAGACACCCAGTGCAGAGTAGACTGATCCCACTCTGTCAATGTAACACACCCAGGGAAGAGCAGACTGACCTCACTCTGTCAATGTAACACACCCAGGGAAGAGCAGACTGACCCCACTCTGTCAATGTAACACACCCAGGGAAGAGCAGACTGACACCACTCTGTCAATGTAAAACACCCAGGGAAGAGCAGACTGACCCCTTTCTGTCAACGTTTCACACCCAGGGAAGATCAGACTGACCCAACTCTGTCAATGTAACACATTCTGGGAAGAGCAGGCTGACCCAACTCTGTCATTGTAACACACCCAGGGAAGAGCAGACTGACCCCTCTCTGTCATTGTAACACACCCAGGGAAGAGCAGACTGACCTCACTCTGTCAATGTAACACACCCAGGGAAGAGCAGACTGAGCCCCCTCTGTCAATGTAACACAACCAGGGAACAGACGATTGACCTGGCTAGGTCAATGTAACATACCCAGGGAAGAGCAGACTAACCCCACTCTGTCAATGTAACACACCCAGGGAAGAGTAGACTGACTCCACTCTGTCAATGTAACACACCCAGGGAAGAGCAGACTGACCCCACTCTGTCAATGTAACACACCGCGGGAAGAGCAGACTGACCCCACTCGGTCAATGTAAAACACCCAAGGAAGAGCAGACTGAACCCACTCTGTCATTGTAACACACCCAGGGAAGAGCAGACTGACCCCTCTCTGTCAATGTAACACACCCAGGGAAGAGCAGACTGACCCCACTCTGTCAATGTAACACACCCAGGGAAGAGCAGACTGACCCCACTGTGTCAATGTAACACACCCAGGGAAGAGTAGACTCACCCCACACATTCAATGTAACACATCGAGGGAAGAGCAGACTGACCCCTCTCTGTCAATGTAACACACCCAGGGAAGAGCAGACTGACCCCACTCTGTCAATGTAACACACCCAGGGAAGAGCAGACTGACCCCACTCTGTCAATGTCACGCACCCAGGGAAGAGCAGACTGACCGCACACTGTCAATGAAACACACCCAGGGAAGAGCAGATTGACCCAACTGTGTCAATGTGACACACCCAGGGAAGAGCAGACTGACACCACACTTTCAATGTAACCCACCGAGGGAAGAGCAGACTGACCCCTCTCTGTCAATGTAACACACCCAGGGAAGAGCAGACTGAAACCACTCTGGCAATGTAACACACCCAGGGAAGAGAAGACTGACCTCACCCGGTCAAATATAACAGACACAGGGAAGAGCAGACTGACCACACTCTGTCATTGCAACACACCCAGGGAAGAGCAGACTGACCCCTTTCTGTCAACGTTATACACCCAGAGAAGATCAGACTGACCCAACTCTGTCAATGTAACACACCGTGGGAAGAGCAGACTGACCCCACTCGGTCAATGTAAAACACCCAAGGAAGAGCAGACTGAACCCACTCTGTCATTGTAACACACCCAGGGAAGAGCAGACTGACCCCTCTCTGTCAATGTAACACACCCAGGGAAGAGTAGACTGACCCCACTCTGTCAATGTAACACACCCAGGGAAGAGCAGACTGACCCCACTGTATCAATGTAACACACCGAGGGAAGAGCAGACTGACCCCACACATTCAATGGAACACATCCATGGAAGAGCAGACTGACCCCTCTCTGTCAATGTAACACACCCAGGGAAGAGCAGACTGACCCCACTCTGTAAATGTAACACACCCAGGGAACAGCAGACTGACCCCACTCTGTCAATGTCACGCACCCAGTGAAGAGCAGACCGACCCCACCCTGTCAAAGTAACACACCCAGGGAAGGGCAGACTGACCCCACTCTGTCAATGTAACACTCCCAGGGAAGAGCAGACTGACCCCACTCTGTCAATCTAAAACATCCAGGGAAGTGCACGCTGACCCCACTCTGTCAATGTAACACACCCAGGGAAGAGCAGACTGACCCCACTGTGTCAATGTAACACACCCTGGGAAGAGCAGACTGACCCCACCCTGTCAATGTAACACACTCAGGGAAGAGCAGACTGACCCCACACATTCAATGGAACACATCCATGGAAGAGCAGACTGACCCCTCTCTGTCAATGTAACACACCCAGGGATGAGCAGACTGACCACTCTCTGGCAATGTAACACTACCAGGGAAGAACTAACTGACACCAGTCTGGCAATGGAACACACCCAGGGAAAAGCAGACTGACCTCACTCGGTCAATATAACAAACACAGGGAAGAGCAGACTGACCACACTCTGTCAATGTCACGCACCCAGGGAAGACCAGACTGACCCCACTCTGTCAATGTCACGCACCCAGGGAAGAAGCACACTGACCGCACTCTGTCAATGTAACACACCCAGGGAAGAGCAGACTGACCCCACTCTGTCAATGTAACACACCCTGGGAAGAGCAGACTGACCCCAATCTGTCAATGTAACACACCCTGGGAAGAGCAGACTGACCCCACTCTGTCACTGTAACACACCCAGGGAAGAGCAGACTGACCCCACTCTGTCAATGTAACAGACGCTGGTAAGAACAGACTGACCGCACTCAGTCAATGTAACCCACCCAGGGAAGAGCAGACTGACCCCACTCTGTCAATGTAATGCACCCTGGGAAGAGCAGACTGACCCCACTCTGTCACTGTAACACACCCAGGGACGAGCAGACTGACACCACTCTGTCAATGTAACACGCCCAGGGAAGGGTAGACTGACCCCACTCTGTCAATGAAACACACCCAAGGAAGAGCAGACTGACCCCACTCTGTCAATGTAACATCCCCTGGGAGGAGCAGACTGACCCCACTCTGTCAATGTAACACACCCTGGGAAGAGTAGACTGACCCCACTCTGTCAATGTAACACACGCAGGGAAGAGTAGACTGACTCCACTCTGTCAATGTAACACACACAGGGAAGAGCAGACGGACCCCACTCTGTCAATGTAACACACCCTGGGAGGAGCAGACTGACCCCACTCTGTCAATGTAACACACCCAGGGAAGAGCAGACTGACCCCTTTCTGTCAATGTAAGACACCCAGTGAAGAGTAGACTGACCCCACTCTGTCAATGTAACACACCCAGGGAAGAGCAGACTGACCTCACTCTGTCAATGTAACACACCCAGGGAAGAGCAGACTGACCCCACTCTGTCAATGTAACACACCCAGGGAAGAGCAGACTGACCCTTTTCTGTCAACGTTTCACACCCAGGGAAGATCAGACTGACCCAACTCTGTCAATGTAACACATTCTGGAAAGAGCAGACTGACCCAACTCTGTCATTATAACACACCCAGGGAAAAGCAGACTGAACCAACTCTGTCATTGTAACACACCCAGGGAAGAGCAGACTGACCCCTCTCTGTCATTGTAACACACCCAGGGAAGAGCAGACTGACCTCACTCTGTCAATGTAACACACCCAGGGAAGAGCAGACTGAGCCCACTCTGTCAATGTAACACAACCAGGGAACAGACGATTGACCTGGCTAGGTCAATGTAACATACCCAGGGAAGAGCAGACTAACCCCACACTGTCAATGTAACACACCCAGGGAAGAGCAGACTGACCCCACTCTGTCAATGTAACACACCCAGGGAAGAGCAGACTGACCGCACTCTGTCAATGTCACGCACCCAGGGAAGAGCAGACTGACCCCACTGTGTCAATGTAACACACCCAGGGAAGAGCAGACTGACCCCACACATACAATGTAACACATCCAGGGAAGAGCAGACTGACCCCTCTCTGTCAATGTAACACACCCAGGGAACAGCAGACTGACTCCACTCTGTGAATGTAACACACCCAGGGAAGAGCAGACTGACCCCACTCTGTCAATGTCACGCACCCAGGGAAGAGCAGACTGACCGCACACTGTCAATGAAACACACCCAGGGAAGAGCAGATTGACCCCACTGTGTCAATGTAACACATCCAGGGAAGAGCAGACTGACCCCACACTTTCAATGTAACCCACCGAGGGAAGAGCAGACTGAAACCACTCTGGCAATGTAACACACCCAGGGAAGAGCAGACTGACCTCACCCGGTCAAATATAACAGACACAGGGAAGAGCAGACTGACCACACTCTGTCATTGCAACACACCCAGGGAAGAGCAGACTGACCCCTTTCTGTCAACGTTATACCCCCAGGGAAGATCAGACTGACCCAACTCTGTCAATGTAACACACCGCGGGAAGAGCAGACTGACCCCATTCGGTCAATGTAAAACACCCAAGGAAGAGCAGACTGACCCCACTCTGTCATTGTCTCATACACACAGGGAAGAGCAGACTAACCCCACTCGGTCAATGTAAAACACCCAAGGAAGAGCAGACTGACCCCACTCTGTCATTGTAACACACAGAGGGAAGAGCAGACTGACCCCTCTCTGTCAATATAACACACCCAGGGATGAGCAGACTGACCCCACTCTGTCAATGTAACACACCCAGGGAAGAGCAGACTGACCCCACTGTGTCAATGTAACACACCCAGGGAAGAGCAGACTGACCTCACACATTCAATGGAACACATCCAGGGAAGAGCAGACTGACCCCTCTCTGTCAATGTAACACACCCAGGGAAGAGCAGACTGACCCCACTCTGTAAATGTAACACACCCAGGGAACAGCAGACTGACCCCACTCTGTAAATGTCACGCACCCAGGGAAGAGCAGACTGACCCCACCCTGTCAAAGTAACACACCCAGGGAAGGGCAGACTGACCCCACTCTGTCAATGTAACACACCCAGGGAAGAGCAGACTGACCCCACTCTGTCAATGGAACACATGAAGGGAAGAGCAGACTGACCCCACCCTGTCAATGTAACACACAATGGGAGAACAGACTTACCCCACTCTGTCATGTAACCCCCCCAGGGAAGAGCAGACTGACACCACTCTGTCAATGTTACACACACAGAGAAGAGCAGACTGACCCCACTCTGTCAATGTAACACACCCAGGGAAGAACACACTGACCCCACTGTGTCAATGTAACAAACTTGTGGAAGAGCAGACTGACCCCAATCTGTCAATGAAACACACCCAGGGAAGAGAAGACTGACCCCACTCTGTCAATGTAACCCTCCAGGGAAGAGCAGACTGACCCCACTCTGTCAATGTTACACACACAGAGAAGAGCAGACTGATCCCACTCTGTCAATGTAAAACACCCAGGGAAGAACTAACTGACCCCACTCTGTCAATGGAACACACCTAGGGAAGGGCAGACTAACCTCACTCTGTCAATATAACAGACACAGGGAAGAGCAGACTGACCCCACTCTGTCAATGTAAGACACCCAGTGCAGAGTAGACTGATCCCACTCTGTCAATGTAACACACCCAGGGAAGAGCAGACTGACCTCACTCTGTCAATGTAACACACCCAGGGAAGAGCAGACTGACCCCACTCTGTCAATGTAACACACCCAGGGAAGAGCAGACTGACACCACTCTGTCAATGTAAAACACCCAGGGAAGAGCAGACTGACCCCTTTCTGTCAACGTTTCACACCCAGGGAAGATCAGACTGACCCAACTCTGTCAATGTAACACATTCTGGGAAGAGCAGGCTGACCCAACTCTGTCATTGTAACACACGCAGGGAAGAGCAGACTGACCCCTCTCTGTCATTGTAACACACCCAGGGAAGAGCAGACTGAGCCCCCTCTGTCAATGTAACACAACCAGGGAACAGACGATTGACCTGGCTAGGTCAATGTAACATACCCAGGGAAGAGCAGACTAACCCCACTCTGTCAATGTAACACACCCAGGGAAGAGTAGACTGACCCCACTCTGTCAATGTAACACACCCAGGGAAGAGCAGACTGACCCCACTCTGTCAATGTCACGCACCCAGGGAAGAGCAGACTGACCGCACTCTGTCAATGTCACGCACCCAGGGAAGAGCAGACTGACCCCACTGTGTCAATGTAACACACCCAGGGAAGAGTAGACTCACCCCACACATTCAATGTAACACATCGAGGGAAGAGCAGACTGACCCCTCTCTGTCAATGTAACACACCCAGGGAAGAGCAGACTGACCCCACTCTGTCAATGTAACACACCCAGGGAAGAGCAGACTGAACCCACTCTGTCAATGTCACGCACCCAGGGAAGAGCAGACTGACCGCACACTGTCAATGAAACACACCCAGGGAAGAGCAGATTGACCCAACTGTGTCAATGTGACACACCCAGGGAAGAGCAGACTGACACCACACTTTCAATGTAACCCACCGAGGGAAGAGCAGACTGACCCCTGTCTGTCAATGTAACACACCCAGGGAAGAGCAGACTGAAACCACTCTGGCAATGTAACACACCCAGGGAAGAGAAGACTGACCTCACCCAGTCAAATATAACAGACACAGGGAAGAGCAGACTGACCACACTCTGTCATTGCAACACACCCAGGTAAGAGCAGACTGACCCCTTTCTGTCAACGTTATACACCCAGGGAAGATCAGACTGACCCAACTCTGTCAATGTAACACACCGCGGGAAGAGCAGACTGACCCCACTCGGTCAATGTAAAACACCCAAGGAAGAGCAGACTGAACCCACTCTGTCATTGTAACACACCCAGGGAAGAGCAGACTGACCCCTCTCTGTCAATGTAACACACCCAGGGAAGAGCAGACTGACCCCACTCTGTCAATGTAACACACCCAGGGAAGAGCAGACTGACCCCACTGTGTCAATGTAACACACCGAGTGAAGAGCAGACTGACCCCACACATTCAATGGAACACATCCATGGAAGAGCAGACTGACCCCTCTCTGTCAATGTAACACACCCAGGGAAGAGCAGACTGACGCCACTCTGTAAATGTAACACACCCAGGGAACAGCAGACTGACCCCACTCTGTCAATGTCACGCACCCAGGGAAGAGCAGACTGACCCCACCCTGTCAAAGTAACACACCCAGGGAAGGGCAGACTGACCCCACTCTGTCAATGTAACACTCCCAGGGAAGAGCAGACTGACCCCACTCTGTCAATCTAAAACATCCAGGGAAGTGCACGCTGACCCCACTCTGTCAATGTAACACACCCAGGGAAGAGCAGACTGACCCCACTGTGTCAATGTAACACACCCTGGGAAGAGCAGACTGACCCCACCCTGTCAATGTAACACACTCAGGGAAGAGCAGACTGACCCCCCTCTGTCAATGAAACACACCCAGGGAAGAGTAGACTGACCCCACTCTGCCAATATAACCCAGCCAGGGAAGAGAAGACTGACCCCACTCTGTCAATTTAACACACCCAGGGAAGGGCAGACTGACCCCACTCTGCAAATGTAACACACCCAGGGATGAGCAGACCGACCACTCTCTGGCAATGTAACACTACCAGGAAAGAACTAACTGACACCAGTCTGGCAATGGAACACACCCAGGGAAAAGCAGACTGACCTCACTCGGTCAATATAACAAACACAGGGAAGAGCAGACTGAACACACTCTGTCAATGTCACGCACCCAGGGAAGAGCAGACTGACCCCACTCTGTCAATGGAACACACCCAGGGAAGAGCAGACTGACCCCACTCTGTCAATGTCACGCACCCAGGGAAGAGCACACTGACCGCACTCTGTCAATGTAACACACCCAGGGAAGAGCAGATGACCCCACTCTGTCAATGTAACACACCCTGGGAAGAGCAGACGGACCCCAATCTGTCAATGTAACACACCCTGGGAAGAGCAGACTGACCCCACTCTGTCACTGTAACACACCCAGGGAAGAGCAGACTGACCCCACTCTGTCAATGTAATGCACCCTGGGAAGAGCAGACTGACCCCACTCTGTCACTGTAACACACCCAGGGACGAGCAGACTGACCCCACTCTGTCAATGTAACACGCCCAGGGAAGGGTAGACTGACCCCACTCTGTCAATGAAACACACCCAAGGAAGAGCAGACTGACCCCACTCTGTCAATGTAACATCCCCTGGGAGGAGCAGACTGACCCCACTCTGTCAATGTAACACACCCTGGGAAGAGTAGACTGACCCCACTCTGTCAATGTAACACACGCAGGGAAGAGTAGACTGACCCCACTCTGTCAATGTAACACACACAGGGAAGAGCAGACGGACCCCACTCTGTCAATGTAACACACCCTGGGAGGAGCAGACTGACCCCACTCTGTCAATGTAACACACCCAGGGAAGAGCAGACTGACCTCACTCTGTCAATGTAACACACCCAGGGAAGAGCAGACTGACCCCACTCTGTCAATGTAACACACCCAGGGAAGAGCAGACTGACCCTTTTCTGTCAATGTAAGACACCCAGTGAAGAGTAGACTGACCCCACTCTGTCAATGTAACACACCCAGGGAAGAGCAGACTGACCTCACTCTGTCAATGTTACACACCCAGGGAAGAGCAGACTGACCCCACTCTGTCAATGTAACACACCCAGGGAAGAGCAGACTGACCCTTTTCTGTCAACGTTTCACACCCAGGGAAGATCAGACTGACCCAACTCTGTCAATGTAACACTTTCTGGAAAGAGCAGACTGACCCAACTCTGTCATTGTAACACACCCAGGGAAAAGCAGACTGAACCAACTCTGTCATTGTAACACACCCAGGGAAGAGCAGACTGACCCCACTCTGTCATTGTAACACACCCAGGGAAGAGCAGACTGACCTCACTCTGTCAATGTAACACACCCAGGGAAGAGCAGACTGAGCCCCCTCTGTCAATGTAACACAACCAGGGAACAGACGATTGACCTGGCTAGGTCAATGTAACATACCCAGGGAAGAGCAGACTAACCCCACACTGTCAATGTAACACACCCAGGGAAGAGCAGACTGACCCCACTCTGTCAATGTAACACACCCAGGGAAGAGCAGACTGACCCCACTCTGTCAATGTCACGCACCCAGGGAAGAGCAGACTGACCGCACTCTGTCAATGTCACGCACCCAGGGAAGAGCAGACTGACCCCACTGTGTCAATGTAACCCACCCAGGGAAGAGCAGACTGACCCCACACATTCAATGTAACACATCCAGGGAAGAGCAGACTGACCCCTCTCTGTCAATGTAACACACCCAGGGAACAGCAGACTGACTCCACTCTGTGAATGTAACACACCCAGGGAAGAGCAGACTGACCCCACTCTGTCAATGTCACGCACCCAGGGAAGAGCAGACTGACCGCACACTGTCAATGTAACACACCCAGGGAAGAGCAGATTGACCCCACTGTGTTAATGTAACACACCCAGGGAAGAGCAGACTGACCCCACACTTTCAATGTAACCCACCGAGGGAAGAGCAGACTGACCCCTCTCTGTCAATGTAACACACCCAGGGAAGAGCAGACTGAAACCACTCTGGCAATGTAACACACCCAGGGAAGAGCAGACTGACCTCACCCGGTCAAATATAACAGACACAGGGAAGAGCAGACTGACCACACTCTGTCATTGCAACACACCCAGGGAAGAGCAGACTGACCCCTTTCTGTCAACGTTATACCCCCAGGGAAGATCAGACTGACCCAACTCTGTCAATGTAACACACCGCGGGAAGAGCAGACTGACCCCACTCGGTCAATGTAAAACACCCAAGGAAGAGCAGACTGACCCCACTCTGTCATTGTAACACACACAGGGAAGAGCAGACTGACCCCACTCGGTCAATGTAAAACACCCAAGGAAGAGCAGACTGACCCCACTCTGTCATTGTAACACACACAGGGAAGAGCAGACTGACCCCTCTCTGTCAATGTAACACACCCAGGGATGAGCAGACTGACCCCACTCTGTCAATGTAACACACCCAGGGAAGAGCAGACTGACCCCACTGTGTCAATGTAACACATCCAGGGAAGAGCAGACTGACCCCTCTCTGTCAATGTAACACACCCAGGGAAGAGCAGACTGACCCCACTCTGTCAATGTAACACACCCAGGGAAGAGCAGACTGACCCCACTCTGTAAATGTAACACACCCAGGGAACAGCAGACTGACCCCACTCTGTCAATGTCACGCACCCAGGGAAGAGCAGACTGACCCCACCCTGTCAAAGTAACACACCCAGGGAAGGGCAGACTGACCCCACTCTGTCAATGTAACAGTCCCAGGGAAGAGCAGACTGAGCCCATTCTGTCAATTTAAAACACCCAGGGAAGTGCACGCTGACCCCACTCTGTCAATGTAACACACCCAGGGAAGAGCAGACTGACCCCACTCTGTCAATGGAACACATGAAGGGAAGAGCAGACTGACCCCACCTGTCAATGTAACACACTCAGGGAAGAGCAGACTTACCCCCCTCTGTCAATGAAACACACCCATGGAAGAGTAGACTGACCCCACTCTGCCAATATAACCCAGCCAGGGAAGAGCAGACTGACCCCACTCTGTCAATGTAACACACCCAGGGAAGTGCAGACTGGCCCCACTCTGCCAATGTTACACACCCAGTGATGAGCAGACTGACCACTCTCTGTCAATGTAACACTCCCAGGGAAGAACTAACTGACACCACTCTGGCAATGTAACACAGCCAGGGAAGAGCAGACTGACCTAACTCGGTCAATATAACAGACACAGGGAAGAGCAGACTGACCGCACTCTGTCATTGCAACACACCCAGGGAAGAGCAGACTGAGTTCACTCTGTCAATGTAACAAACCCAGGGAAGAGCAGACTGACCCCTGTCTCTCAACGTTATACACCCAGGGAACATCAGACTTTCCCAACTCTGTCAATGTAACACACCCAGGAAAGAGCAGACTGACCCCACTCTGTCAATGTAACACACCCTGGGAAGAGCAGACTGACCCCACTCTGTCAGTATAACACACCCAGGGAAGAGCAGACTGACCCCACTCTGTCAATGTAACACACCCAGGGAAGAGCAGACTGACCCCACTCTGTCAATGTAAGACACACAGGGAAGAGTAGACTGACCCCACTCTGTCAATGTAACACACCCAGGGAAGAGCAGACTCACCCCACTCTGTTCATGTAAAACACCCAGGGAAGAGCAGACTGACCCTTTCTGTCAACGTTACACATCAAGGGAAGATCAGACTGACCCAACTCTGTCAATGTAACACATTCTGGGAAGAGCAGACTGACCCCACTCTGTCAATGCAACACACCCAGGGAAGAGCAGACTGACCCCACTCTATCATTGTAACAAACCCAGGGAAGAGCAGACTGACTTCTCTCTGTCAATGTAACACACCCAGGGAAGAGCAGACTGACCCCACTCTGTCAATGTAACACACCCAGGGAAGAGCAGACTGAACCCACCCTGTCTCTGTAACACACCCAGGGAAGAGCAGACTGACCCACCCTGTCAATGTAACAAAACCCAGGGAAGAGCAGACACACCCCACTCTGTCAATGTATCACACCCAGGGGAGAGCAGACTGAACCAACCCTGTGAATGTAACTCACCCAGGGAAGAGCAGACAGACCTCACTCTGTCAATGTAACACACCGCGGGAAGAGCAGACTGATCCCACTCTGTCAATGTAACACACCCAAGTAAGAGCAGACTGACCCCACTCTGTAATTGTAACACATCCAGGGAAGAGCAGACTGACCCCTCTCTGTCAATGTAACTTACCCAGGGAACAGAAGATTGACCTCACTCGGTCAATGTAACATACCCAGGGAAGAGCAGACTAACCCCACTCTGTCAATGTAACACACCCAGGGAAGAGCAGATTGATCCCACTGTGTCAATGTAACACACCCAGGGAAGAGCAGACTGACCCCACACTTTCAATGTTACACATCCAGGGAAGAGCAGACTGACCGCATTCGGTCAATGTAACCCACCCAGGGAAGAGCAGACTGACCCCTCTCTGTCAATGTAACACACCCAGGTAAGAACAGAATGACCCCACTCTGTCAATGTAAGACACCCAGGGGAGAGCAGACTTACCCCACTCTGTCAATGTAAAACACCCAGGGAAGAGCAGACTGACCCCACTCTGTCAATGTAACACAACCAGGGAAAAGCAGACAGACCCCGTTCTGTCAATGTAACCCACCCAGGGAAGAACAGACTGACCCCACTCTGTCAATGTAACACACCCAGGGAAGAGCAGACTGACCCCACTCTGTCAATGTAACCCACCCAGTGAAGAGCAGACTGACCCCTCTCCCTCCATGTAACTCACCCAGGGAAGAGCAGACTGACCCCATTCTGTCAATGTAACCCACCCAGCGAAGAGCAGAGTGACCGCACTCAGTCAATGTAACCCACCCAGGGAAGAGCAGACTGACCCAACTCTGTCAATGTAACACACCCAGGGGAGACCAGAGTGACCCCTCTATCAAAATGTAACTCACCTAGGGAAGAGCAGACTGACCCCACTCTGTCAAAGTAACACACTCAGGGAAGAGCAGACTCTTCCCACTCTGTCAAAGTAACACACTCAGGGAAGAGCAGACTGACCTCACTCTGTCAATGTAATACACCCAGGGAAGAGCTGACTGTCCCCACTCTGTCAATGTAACACACCCAGGGAAGAGCAGACTGACCCCACCCTGTCAATGTAACACACCCAGGGAAGAGCAGACACACCCCACTCTGTCAATGTAACATACTCAGGGAATAGCAGTCTGACCCCACTCTTTCAATGTATCACACCCAGGGGAGAGCAGACTGAACCAACCCTGTCAATGTAACTCACCCAGGGAAGAGCAGACAGACCTCACTCTGTCAATGTAACACACCGCGGGAAGAGCAGACTGACCCACTCTGTGAATGTAACACACCCAAGGAAGAGCAGACTGACACCACTCTGTCATTGTAACACATCCAGTGAAGAGCAGACTGACCCCTCTCTGTCAATGTAACTCACCCAGGGAACAGAAGATTGACCTCACTCGGTCAATGTAACATACCCAGGGAAGAGCAGACTAACCCCATTCTGTCAATGTAACACACCCAGGGAAGAGCAGATTGATCCCACTGTGTCAATGTAACACACCCAGGGAAGAGCACACTGACCGCACTCTGTCAATGTAACACACCCAGGGAAGAGCAGATGACCCCACTCTGTCAATGTAACACACCCTGGGAAGAGCAGACGGACCCCAATCTGTCAATGTAACACACCCTGGGAAGAGCAGACTGACCCCACTCTGTCACTGTAACACACCCAGGGAAGAGCAGACTGACCCCACTCTGTCAATGTAACAGACGCTGGTAAGAACAGACTGACCGCACTCAGTCAATGTAACCCACCCAGGGAAGAGCAGACTGACCCCACTCTGTCAATGTAATGCACCCTGGGAAGAGCAGACTGACCCCACTCTGTCACTGTAACACACCCAGGGACGAGCAGACTGACCCCACTCTGTCAATGTAACACGCCCAGGGAAGGGTAGACTGACCCCACTCTGTCAATGAAACACACCCAAGGAAGAGCAGACTGACCCCACTCTGTCAATGTAACATCCCCTGGGAGGAGCAGACTGACCCCACTCTGTCAATGTAACACACCCTGGGAAGAGTAGACTGACCCCACTCTGTCAATGTAACACACGCAGGGAAGAGTAGACTGACCCTACTCTGTCAATGTAACACACACAGGGAAGAGCAGACGGACCCCACTCTGTCAATGTAACACACCCTGGGAGGAGCAGACTGACCCCACTCTGTCAATGTAACACACCCAGGGAAGAGCAGACTGACCTCACTCTGTCAATGTAACACACCCAGGGAAGAGCAGACTGACCCCACTCTGTCAATGTAACACACACAGGGAAGAGCAGACTGACCCTTTTCTGTCAATGTAAGACACCCAGTGAAGAGTAGACTGACCCCACTCTGTCAATGTAACACACCCAGGTAAGAGCAGACTGACCTCACTCTGTCAATGTTACACACCCAGGGAAGAGCAGACTGACCCCACTCTGTCAATGTAACACACCCAGGGAAGAGCAGACTGACCCTTTTCTGTCAACGTTTCACACCCAGGGAAGATCAGACTGAACCAAC
The DNA here is from genome assembly GCF_047496795.1 of Chiloscyllium punctatum. Classification (NCBI taxonomy): domain Eukaryota; kingdom Metazoa; phylum Chordata; class Chondrichthyes; order Orectolobiformes; family Hemiscylliidae; genus Chiloscyllium; species Chiloscyllium punctatum. The sequence goes on along the minus strand of NC_092751.1, from coordinate 67,258,598 downwards.
TCTGTCAATGTAACACTTTCTGGAAAGAGCAGACTGACCCAACTCTGTCATTGTAACACACCCAGGGAAAAGCAGACTGAACCAACTCTGTCATTGTAACACACCCAGGGAAGAGCAGACTGACCCCACTCTGTCATTGTAACACACCCAGGGAAGAGCAGACTGACCTCACTCTGTCAATGTAACACAACCAGGGAAGTGCAGACTGAGCCCCCTCTGTCAATGTAACACAACCAGGGAACAGAAGATTGACCTGGCTAGGTCAATGTAACATACCCAGGGAAGAGCAGACTAACCCCACACTGTCAATGTCACGCACCCAGGGAAGAGCAGACTGACCCCACTGTGTCAATGTAACCCACCCAGGGAAGAGCAGACTGACCCCACACATTCAATGTAACACATCCAGGGAAGAGCAGACTGACCCCTCTCTGTCAATGTAACACACCCAGGGAACAGCAGACTGACTCCACTCTGTGAATGTAACACACCCAGGGAAGAGCAGACTGACCCCACTCTGTCAATGTCACGCACCCAGGGAAGAGCAGACTGACCGCACACTGTCAATGTAACACACCCAGGGAAGAGCAGATTGACCCCACTGTGTTAATGTAACACACCCAGGGAAGAGCAGACTGACCCGACACTTTCAATGTAACCCACCGAGGGAAGAGCAGACTGACCCCTCTCTGTCAATGTAACACACCCAGGGAAGAGCAGACTGAAACCACTCTGGCAATGTAACACACCCAGGGAAGAGCAGACTGACCTCACCCGGTCAAATATAACAGACACAGGGAAGAGCAGACTGACCACACTCTGTCATTGCAACACACCCAGGGAAGAGCAGACTGACCCCTTTCTGTCAACGTTATACCCCCAGGGAAGATCAGACTGACCCAACTCTGTCAATGTAACACACCGCGGGAAGAGCAGACTGACCCCACTCGGTCAATGTAAAACACCCAAGGAAGAGCAGACTGACCCCACTCTGTCATTGTAACACACACAGGGAAGAGCAGACTGACCCCACTCGGTCAATGTAAAACACCGAAGGAAGAGCAGACTGACCCCACTCTGTCATTGTAACACACACAGGGAAGAGCAGACTGACCCCTCTCTGTCAATGTAACACACCCAGGGAAGAGCAGACTGACCCCACTGTGTCAATGTAACACACCCAGGGAAGAGCAGACTGACCTCACACATTCAATGGAACACATCCAGGGAAGAGCAGACTGACCCCTCTCTGTCAATGTAACACACCCAGGGAAGAGCAGACTGACCCCACTCTGTAAATGTAACACACCCAGGGAACAGCAGACTGACCCCACTCTGTCAATGTCACGCACCCAGGGAAGAGCAGACTGACCCCACCCTGTCAAAGTAACACACCCAGGGAAGGGCAGACTGACCCTACTCTGTCAATGTAACAGTCCCAGGGAAGAGCAGACTGACCCCACTCTGTCAATTTAAAACACCCAGGGAAGTGCACGCTGACCCCACTCTGTCAATGTAACACACCCAGGGAAGAGCAGACTGACCCCACTCTGTCAATGGAACACATGAAGGGAAGAGCAGACAGACCCCACATGTCAATGTAACACACTCAGGGAAGAGCAGACTTACCCCCCTCTGTCAATGAAACACACCCAGGGAAGAGTAGACTGACCCCACTCTGCCAATATAACCCAGCCAGGGAAGAGCAGACTGACCCCACTCTGTCAATGTAACACACCCAGGGAAGTGCAGACTGGCCCCACTCTGCCAATGTTACACACCCAGGGATGAGCAGACTGACCACTCTCTGTCAATGTAACACTCCCAGGGAAGAACTAACTGACACCACTCTGGCAATGTAACACAGCCAGGGAAGAGCAGACTGACCTAACTCGGTCAATATAACAGACACAGGGAAGAGCAGACTGACCACACTCTGTCATTGCAACACACCCAGGGAAGAGCAGACTGAGTTCACTCTGTCAATGTAACAAACCCAGGGAAGAGCAGACTGACCCCTGTCTCTCAACGTTATACACCCAGGGAACATCAGACTTTCCCAACTCTGTCAATGTAACACACCCAGGAAAGAGCAGACTGACCCCACTCTGTCAATGTAACACACCCTGGGAAGAGCAGACTGACCCCACTCTGTCAGTATAACACACCCAGGGAAGAGCAGACTGACCCCACTCTGTCAATGTAACACACCCAGGGAAGAGCAGACTGACCCCACTCTGTCAATGTAAGACACACAGGGAAGAGTAGACTGACCCCACTCTGTCAATGTAACACACCCAGGGAAGAGCAGACTCACCCCACTCTGTTCATGTAAAACACCCAGGGAAGAGCAGACTGACCCTTTCTGTCAACGTTACACATCAAGGGAAGATCAGACTGACCCAACTCTGTCAATGTAACACATTCTGGGAAGAGCAGACTGACCCCACTCTGTCAATGCAACACACCCAGGGAAGAGCAGACTGACCCCACTCTATCATTGTAACACACCCAGGGAAGAGCAGACTGACTTCACTCTGTCAATGAAACACACCCAGGGAAGAGCAGACTGACCCCACTCTGTCAATGTAACACACCCTGGGAAGAGCAGACTGACCCCACTCTGTCAGTATAACACACCCAGGGAAGAGCAGACTGACCCCACTCTGTCAATGTAACACACCCAGGGAAGAGCAGACTGACCCCACTCTGTCAATGTAAGACACACAGGGAAGAGTAGACTGACCCCACTCTGTCAATGTAACACACCCAGGGAAGAGCAGACTCACCCCACTCTGTTCATGTAAAACACCCAGGGAAGAGCAGACTGACCCTTTCTGTCAACGTTACACATCAAGGGAAGATCAGACTGACCCAACTCTGTCAATGTAACACATTCTGGGAAGAGCAGACTGACCCCACTCTGTCAATGTATCACACCCAGGGAAGAGCAGACTGACCCCACTCTATCATTGTAACAAACCCAGGGAAGAGCAGACTGACTTCACTCTGTCAATGTAACACACCCAGGGAAGAGCAGACTGACCCCACTCTGTCAATGTAACACACCCAGGGAAGAGCAGACTGAACCCACCCTGTCTCTGTAACACACCCAGGGAAGAGCAGACTGACCCACCCTGTCAATGTAACAAAACCCAGGGAAGAGCAGACACACCCCACTCTGTCAATGTATCACACCCAGGGGAGAGCAGACTGAACCAACCCTGTGAATGTAACTCACCCAGGGAAGAGCAGACAGACCTCACTCTGTCAATGTAACACACCGCGGGAAGAGCAGACTGACCCCTCTCTGTCAACGTAACACACCCAAGTAAGAGCAGACTGACCCCACTCTGTAATTGTAACACATCCAGGGAAGAGCAGACTGACCCCTCTCTGTCAATGTAACTTACCCAGGGAACAGAAGATTGACCTCACTCGGTCAATGTAACATACCCAGGGAAGAGCAGACTAACCCCACTCTGTCAATGTAACACACCCAGGGAAGAGCAGATTGATCCCACTGTGTCAATGTAACACACCCAGGGAAGAGCAGACTGACCCCACACTTTCAATGTTACACATCCAGGGAAGAGCAGACTGACCGCATTCGGTCAATGTAACCCACCCAGGGAAGAGCAGACTGACCCCTCTCTGTCAATGTAACACACCCAGGTAAGAACAGAATGACCCCACTCTGTCAATGTAAGACACCCAGGGGAGAGCAGACTTACCCCACTCTGTCAATGTAAAACACCCAGGGAAGAGCAGACTGACCCCACTCTGTCAATGTAACACAACCAGGGAAAAGCAGACAGACCCCGTTCTGTCAATGTAACCCACCCAGGGAAGAACAGACTGACCCCACTCTGTCAATGTAACACACCCAGGGAAGAGCAGACTGACCCCACTCTGTCAATGTAACCCACCCAGTGAAGAGCAGACTGACCCCTCTCCCTCCATGTAACTCACCCAGGGAAGAGCAGACTGACCCCATTCTGTCAATGTAACCCACCCAGCGAAGAGCAGAGTGACCGCACTCAGTCAATGTAACCCACCCAGGGAAGAGCAGACTGACCCAACTCTGTCAATGTAACACACCCAGGGGAGACCAGAGTGACCCCTCTATCAAAATGTAACTCACCTAGGGAAGAGCAGACTGACCCCACTCTGTCAAAGTAACACACTCAGGGAAGAGCAGACTCTTCCCACTCTGTCAAAGTAACACACTCAGGGAAGAGCAGACTGACCTCACTCTGTCAATGTAATACACCCAGGGAAGAGCTGACTGTCCCCACTCTGTCAATGTAACACACCCAGGGAAGAGCAGACTGACCCCACCCTGTCAATGTAACACACCCAGGGAAGAGCAGACACACCCCACTCTGTCAATGTAACATACTCAGGGAATAGCAGTCTGACCCCACTCTTTCAATGTATCACACCCAGGGGAGAGCAGACTGAACCAACCCTGTCAATGTAACTCACCCAGGGAAGAGCAGACAGACCTCACTCTGTCAATGTAACACACCGCGGGAAGAGCAGACTGACCCACTCTGTGAATGTAACACACCCAAGGAAGAGCAGACTGACACCACTCTGTCATTGTAACACATCCAGTGAAGAGCAGACTGACCCCTCTCTGTCAATGTAACTCACCCAGGGAACAGAAGATTGACCTCACTCGGTCAATGTAACATACCCAGGGAAGAGCAGACTAACCCCACTCTGTCAATGTAACACACCCAGGGAAGAGCAGATTGATCCCACTGTGTCAATGTAACACACACAGGGAAGAGCACACTGACCGCACTCTGTCAATGTAACACACCCAGGGAAGAGCAGATGACCCCACTCTGTCAATGTAACACACCCTGGGAAGAGCAGACGGACCCCAATCTGTCAATGTAACACACCCTGGGAAGAGCAGACTGACCCCACTCTGTCACTGTAACACACCCAGGGAAGAGCAGACTGACCCCACTCTGTCAATGTAACAGACGCTGGTAAGAACAGACTGAACGCACTCAGTCAATGTAACCCACCCAGGGAAGAGCAGACTGACCCTACTCTGTCAATGTAATGCACCCTGGGAAGAGCAGACTGACCCCACTCTGTCAATGTAACACGCCCAGGGAAGGGTAGACTGACCCCACTCTGTCAATGAAACACACCCAAGGAAGAGCAGACTGACCCCACTCTGTCAATGTAACATCCCCTGGGAGGAGCAGACTGACCCCACTCTGTCAATGTAACACACCCTGGGAAGAGTAGACTGACCCCACTCTGTCAATGTAACACACGCAGGGAAGAGTAGACTGACCCCACTCTGTCAATGTAACACACACAGGGAAGAGCAGACGGACCCCACTCTGTCAATGTAACACACCCTGGGAGGAGCAGACTGACCCCACTCTGTCAATGTAACACACCCAGGGAAGAGCAGACTGACCTCACTCTGTCAATGTAACACACCCAGGGAAGAGCAGACTGACCCCACTCTGTCAATGTAACACACCCAGGGAAGAGCAGACTGACCCTTTTCTGTCAATGTAAGACACCCAGTGAAGAGTAGACTGACCCCACTCTGTCAATGTAACACACCCAGGTAAGAGCAGACTGACCTCACTCTGTCAATGTTACACACCCAGGGAAGAGCAGACTGACCCCACTCTGTCAATGTAACACACCCAGGGAAGAGCAGACTGACCCTTTTCTGTCAACGTTTCACACCCAGGGAAGATCAGACTGAACCAACTCTGTCAATGTAACACTTTCTGGAAAGAGCAGACTGACCCAACTCTGTCATTGTAACACACCCAGGGAAAAGCAGACTGAACCAACTCTGTCATTGTAACACACCCAGGGAAGAGCAGACTGACCCCACTCTGTCATTGTAACACACCCAGGGAAGAGCAGACTGACCTCACTCTGTCAATGTAACACAACCAGGGAAGTGCAGACTGAGCCCCCTCTGTCAATGTAACACAACCAGGGAACAGAAGATTGACCTGGCTAGGTCAATGTAACATACCAAGGGAAGAGCAGACTAACCCCACACTGTCAATGTAACACACCCAGGGAAGAGCAGACTGACCCCACTCTGTCAATGTAACACACCCAGGGAAGAGTAGACTGACCCCACTCTGTCAATGTCACGCACCCAGGGAAGAGCAGACTGACCGCACTCTGTCAATGTCACGCACCCAGGGAAGAGCAGACTGACCCCACTGTGTCAATGTAACCCACCCAGGGAAGAGCAGACTGACCCCACACATTCAATGTAACACATCCAGGGAAGAGCAGACTGACCCCTCTCTGTCAATGTAACACACCCAGGGAACAGCAGACTGACTCCACTCTGTGAATGTAACACACCCAGGGAAGAGCAGACTGACCCCACTCTGTCAATGTCACGTACCCAGGGAAGAGCAGACTGACCGCACACTGTCAATGTAACACACCCAGGGAAGAGCAGATTGACCCCACTGTGTTAATGTAACACACCCAGGGAAGAGCAGACTGACCCGACACTTTCAATTTAACCCACCGAGGGAAGAGCAGACTGACCCCTCTCTGTCAATGTAACACACCCAGGGAAGAGCAGACTGAAACCACTCTGGCAATGTAACACACCCAGGGAAGAGCAGACTGACCTCACCCGGTCAAATATAACAGACACAGGGAAGAGCAGACTGACCACACTCTGTCATTGCAACACACCCAGGGAAGAGCAGACTGACCCCTTTCTGTCAACGTTATACCCCCAGGGAAGATCAGACTGACCCAACTCTGTCAATGTAACACACCGCGGGAAGAGCAGACTGACCCCACTCAGTCAATGTAAAACACCCAAGGAAGAGCAGACTGACCCCACTCTGTCATTGTAACACACACAGGGAAGAGCGGACTGACCCCACTCGGTCAATGTAAAACACCCAAGGAAGAGCAGACTGACCCCACTCTGTCATTGTAACACACACAGGGAAGAGCAGACTGACCCCTCTCTGTCAATGTAACACACCCAGGGAAGAGCAGACTGACCCCACTGTGTCAATGTAACACACCCAGGGAAGAGCAGACTGACCTCACACATTCAATGGAACACACCCAGGGAACAGCAGACTGACCCCTCTCTGTCAATGTAACACACCCAGGGAAGAGCAGACTGACCCCACTCTGTAAATGTAACACACCCAGGGAACAGCAGACTGACCCCACTCTGTCAATGTCACGCACCCAGGGAAGAGCAGACTGACCCCACCCTGTCAAAGTAACACACCCAGGGAAGGGCAGACTGACCCCACTCTGTCAATGTAACAGTCCCAGGGAAGAGCAGACTGACCCCACTCTGTCAATTTAAAACACCCAGGGAAGTGCACGCTGACCCCACTCTGTCAATGTAACACACCCAGGGAAGAGCAGACTGACCCCACTCTGTCAATGGAACACATGAAGGGAAGAGCAGACTGACCCCACATGTCAATGTAACACACTCAGGGAAGAGCAGACTTACCCCCCTCTGTCAATGTAACCCACCCAGGGAAGAGCAGACTGACCCCTCTCTGTCAATGTAACACACCCAGGTAAGAACAGAATGACCCCACTCTGTCAATGTAAGACACCCAGGGGAGAGCAGACTTACCCCACTCTGTCAATGTAAAACACCCAGGGAAGAGCAGACTGACCCCACTCTGTCAATGTAACACAACCAGGGAAGAGCAGACAGACCCCGTTCTGTCAATGTAACCCACCCAGGGAAGAACAGACTGACCCCACTCTGTCAATGTAACACACCCAGGGAAGAGCAGACTGACCCCACTCTGTCAATGTAACCCACCCAGTGAAGAGCAGACTGACCCCTCTCGCTCCATGTAACTCACCCAGGGAAGAGCAGACTGACCCCATTCTGTCAATGTAACCCACCCAGCGAAGAGCAGAGTGACCGCACTCAGTCAATGTAACCCACCCAGGGAAAAGCAGACTGACCCCACTCTGTCATTATCACAGACGCAGGGAAGAGCAGACTCACCCAACTCTGTCAATGTAACACACCCAGGTGAGACCAGAGTGACCCAATCTATCAAAATGTAACTCACCTAGGGAAGAGCAGACTGACCCCACTCTGTCAAAGTAACACACTCAGGGAAGAGCAGACTCTTCCCACTCTGTCAAAGTAACACACTCAGGGAAGAGCAGACTGACCTCACTCTGTCAATGTAATACACCCAGGGAAGAGCTGACTGTCCCCACTCTGTCAATGTAACACACCCAGGGAAGAGCAGACTGACCCCACCCTGTCAATGTAACACACCCAGGGAAGAGCAGACACACCCCACTCTGTCAATGTAACATACTCAGGGAATAGCAGTCTGACCCCACTCTTTCAATGTATCACACCCAGGGGAGAGCAGACTGAACCAACCCTGTATATGTAACTCACCCAGGGAAGAGCAGACAGACCTCACTCTGTCAATGTAACACACCGCGGGAAGAGCAGACTGACCCACTCTGTGAATGTAACACACCCAAGGAAGAGCAGACTGACACCACTCTGTCATTGTAACACATCCAGTGAAGAGCAGACTGACCCCTCTCTGTCAATGTAACTCACCCAGGGAACAGAAGATTGACCTCACTCGGTCAATGTAACATACCCAGGGAAGAGCAGACTAACCCCACTCTGTCAATGTAACACACCCAGGGAAGAGCAGATTGATCCCACTGTGTCAATGTAACACACCCAGGGAAGAGCAGACTGACCCCACACTTTCAATGTAACACATCCAGGGAAGAGCAGACTGACCCCACTCTGTCAATATCACAGACCCAGGGAAGAGCAGACTCACCCAACTCTGTCAATGTAACACACCCAGGGGAGACCAGAGTGACCCCTCTATCTCAATGTAACTCACCTAGGGAAAAGCAGACTGACCCCACTCTGTCAAAGTAACACACTCAGGGAAGAGCAGACTGACCTCACTCTGTCAATGTAACACAACCAGGGAAGGGCAGACTGACCCCACTCTGTCAATGTAACATACTCAGGGAAGAGCAGACTGACCCCACTCTGTCAATGTAACATCCCCTGGGAGGAGCAGACTGACCCCACTCTGTCAATGTAACACACCCTGGGAAGAGTAGACTGACCCCACTCTGTCAATGTAACACACGCAGGGAAGAGTAGACTGACCCCACTCTGTCAATGTAACACACACAGGGAAGAGCAGACGGACCCCACTCTGTCAATGTAACACACCCTGGGAGGAGCAGACTGACCCCACTCTGTCAATGTAACACACCCAGGGAAGAGCAGACTGACCTCACTCTGTCAATGTAACACACCCAGGGAAGAGCAGACTGACCCCACTCTGTCAATGTAACACACCCAGGGAAGAGCAGACTGACCCTTTTCTGTCAATGTAAGACACCCAGTGAAGAGTAGACTGACCCCACTCTGTCAATGTAACACACCCAGGTAAGAGCAGACTGACCTCACTCTGTCAATGTTACACACCCAGGGAAGAGCAGACTGACCCCACTCTGTCAATGTAACACACCCAGGGAAGAGCAGACTGACCCTTTTCTGTCAACGTTTCACACCCAGGGAAGATCAGACTGAACCAACTCTGTCAATGTAACACTTTCTGGAAAGAGCAGACTGACCCAACTCTGTCATTGTAACACACCCAGGGAAAAGCAGACTGAACCAACTCTGTCATTGTAACACACCCAGGGAAGAGCAGACTGACCCCACTCTGTCATTGTAACACACCCAGGGAAGAGCAGACTGACCTCACTCTGTCAATGTAACACAACCAGGGAAGTGCAGACTGAGCCCCCTCTGTCAATGTAACACAACCAGGGAACAGAAGATTGACCTGGCTAGGTCAATGTAACATACCAAGGGAAGAGCAGACTAACCCCACACTGTCAATGTAACACACCCAGGGAAGAGCAGACTGACCCCACTCTGTCAATGTAACACACCCAGGGAAGAGTAGACTGACCCCACTCTGTCAATGTCACGCACCCAGGGAAGAGCAGACTGACCGCACTCTGTCAATGTCACGCACCCAGGGAAGAGCAGACTGACCCCACTGTGTCAATGTAACCCACCCAGGGAAGAGCAGACTGACCCCACACATTCAATGTAACACATCCAGGGAAGAGCAGACTGACCCCTCTCTGTCAATGTAACACACCCAGGGAACAGCAGACTGACTCCACTCTGTGAATGTAACACACCCAGGGAAGAGCAGACTGACCCCACTCTGTCAATGTCACGTACCCAGGGAAGAGCAGACTGACCGCACACTGTCAATGTAACACACCCAGGGAAGAGCAGATTGACCCCACTGTGTTAATGTAACACACCCAGGGAAGAGCAGACTGACCCGACACTTTCAATTTAACCCACCGAGGGAAGAGCAGACTGACCCCTCTCTGTCAATGTAACACACCCAGGGAAGAGCAGACTGAAACCACTCTGGCAATGTAACACACCCAGGGAAGAGCAGACTGACCTCACCCGGTCAAATATAACAGACACAGGGAAGAGCAGACTGACCACACTCTGTCATTGCAACACACCCAGGGAAGAGCAGACTGACCCCTTTCTGTCAACGTTATACCCCCAGGGAAGATCAGACTGACCCAACTCTGTCAATGTAACACACCGCGGGAAGAGCAGACTGACCCCACTCAGTCAATGTAAAACACCCAAGGAAGAGCAGACTGACCCCACTCTGTCATTGTAACACACACAGGGAAGAGCGGACTGACCCCACTCGGTCAATGTAAAACACCCAAGGAAGAGCAGACTGACCCCACTCTGTCATTGTAACACACACAGGGAAGAGCAGACTGACCCCTCTCTGTCAATGTAACACACCCAGGGAAGAGCAGACTGACCCCACTGTGTCAATGTAACACACCCAGGGAAGAGCAGACTGACCTCACACATTCAATGGAACACACCCAGGGAACAGCAGACTGACCCCTCTCTGTCAATGTAACACACCCAGGGAAGAGCAGACTGACCCCACTCTGTAAATGTAACACACCCAGGGAACAGCAGACTGACCCCACTCTGTCAATGTCACGCACCCAGGGAAGAGCAGACTGACCCCACCCTGTCAAAGTAACACACCCAGGGAAGGGCAGACTGACCCCACTCTGTCAATGTAACAGTCCCAGGGAAGAGCAGACTGACCCCACTCTGTCAATTTAAAACACCCAGGGAAGTGCACGCTGACCCCACTCTGTCAATGTAACACACCCAGGGAAGAGCAGACTGACCCCACTCTGTCAATGGAACACATGAAGGGAAGAGCAGACTGACCCCACATGTCAATGTAACACACTCAGGGAAGAGCAGACTTACCCCCCTCTGTCAATGTAACCCACCCAGGGAAGAGCAGACTGACCCCTCTCTGTCAATGTAACACACCCAGGTAAGAACAGAATGACCCCACTCTGTCAATGTAAGACACCCAGGGGAGAGCAGACTTACCCCACTCTGTCAATGTAAAACACCCAGGGAAGAGCAGACTGACCCCACTCTGTCAATGTAACACAACCAGGGAAGAGCAGACAGACCCCGTTCTGTCAATGTAACCCACCCAGGGAAGAACAGACTGACCCCACTCTGTCAATGTAACACACCCAGGGAAGAGCAGACTGACCCCACTCTGTCAATGTAACCCACCCAGTGAAGAGCAGACTGACCCCTCTCGCTCCATGTAACTCACCCAGGGAAGAGCAGACTGACCCCATTCTGTCAATGTAACCCACCCAGCGAAGAGCAGAGTGACCGCACTCAGTCAATGTAACCCACCCAGGGAAAAGCAGACTGACCCCACTCTGTCATTATCACAGACGCAGGGAAGAGCAGACTCACCCAACTCTGTCAATGTAACACACCCAGGTGAGACCAGAGTGACCCAATCTATCAAAATGTAACTCACCTAGGGAAGAGCAGACTGACCCCACTCTGTCAAAGTAACACACTCAGGGAAGAGCAGACTCTTCCCACTCTGTCAAAGTAACACACTCAGGGAAGAGCAGACTGACCTCACTCTGTCAATGTAATACACCCAGGGAAGAGCTGACTGTCCCCACTCTGTCAATGTAACACACCCAGGGAAGAGCAGACTGACCCCACCCTGTCAATGTAACACACCCAGGGAAGAGCAGACACACCCCACTCTGTCAATGTAACATACTCAGGGAATAGCAGTCTGACCCCACTCTTTCAATGTATCACACCCAGGGGAGAGCAGACTGAACCAACCCTGTCAATGTAACTCACCCAGGGAAGAGCAGACAGACCTCACTCTGTCAATGTAACACACCGCGGGAAGAGCAGACTGACCCACTCTGTGAATGTAACACACCCAAGGAAGAGCAGACTGACACCACTCTGTCATTGTAACACATCCAGTGAAGAGCAGACTGACCCCTCTCTGTCAATGTAACTCACCCAGGGAACAGAAGATTGACCTCACTCGGTCAATGTAACATACCCAGGGAAGAGCAGACTAACCCCACTCTGTCAATGTAACACACCCAGGGAAGAGCAGATTGATCCCACTGTGTCAATGTAACACACCCAGGGAAGAGCAGACTGACCCCACACTTTCAATGTAACACATCCAGGGAAGAGCAGACTGACCCCACTCTGTCAATATCACAGACCCAGGGAAGAGCAGACTCACCCAACTCTGTCAATGTAACACACCCAGGGGAGACCAGAGTGACCCCTCTATCTCAATGTAACTCACCTAGGGAAAAGCAGACTGACCCCACTCTGTCAAAGTAACACACTCAGGGAAGAGCAGACTGACCTCACTCTGTCAATGTAACACAACCAGGGAAGGGCAGACTGACCCCACTCTGTCAATGTAACATACTCAGGGAATAGCAGTCTGACCCCACTCTGTCAATGTATCACACCCAGGGGAGAGCAGACTGACCCCACCCTGTCAATCTCACTCACCCAGGGAAGAGCAGACTGACCCCACCCAGTCAATGTAACACACCGCGGGAAGAGCAGACTGACCCCACTCTGTCAATGTAACACACCCAGGGAAGATCAGACTGAACCCACCCTGTCTCTGTAACACACCCAGGGAAGAGCAGATTGACCCCACCCTGTCAATGTAACAAAACCCAGGGAAGAGCAGACACACCCCACTCTGTCAATGTATCACACCCAGGGGAGAGCAGACTGAACCAACCCTGTCAATGTAACTCACCCAGGGAAGAGCAGACAGACCTCACTCTGTCAATGTAACACACCGCGGGAAGAGCAGACTGACCCCACTCTGTCAATGTAACACACCCAAGTAAGAGCAGACTGACCCCACTCTGTCATTGTAACACATCCAGGGAAGAGCAGACTGACCCCTCTCTGTCAATGTAACTTACCCAGGGAACAGAAGATTGACCTCACTCGGTCAATGTAACATACCCAGGGAAGAGCAGACTAACCCCACTCTGTCAATGTAACACACCCAGGAAAGAGCAGATTGATCCCACTGTGTCAATGTAACACACCCAGGGAAGAGCAGACTGACCCCACACTTTCAAAGTTACACATCCAGGAAAGAGCAGACTGACCGCATTCGGTCAATGTAACCCACCCAGGGAAGAGCAGACTGACCCCTCTCTGTCAATGTAACACACCCAGGTAAGAACAGAATGACCCCACTCTGTCAATGTAAGACACCCAGGGGAGAGCAGACTTACCCCACTCTGTCAATGTAAAACACCCAGGGAAGAGCAGACTGACCCCACTCTGTCAATGTAACACAACCAGGGAAGAGCAGACAGACCCCGTTCTGTCAATGTAACCCACCCAGGGAAGAACAGACTGACCCCACTCTGTCAATGTAACACACCCAGGGAAGAGCAGACTGACCCCACTCTGTCAATGTAACCCACCCAGTGAAGAGCAGACTGACCCCTCTCGCTCCATGTAACTCACCCAGGGAAGAGCAGACTGACCCCATTCTGTCAATGTAACCCACCCAGCGAAGAGCAGAGTGACCGCACTCAGTCAATGTAACCCACCCAGGGAAAAGCAGACTGACCCCACTCTGTCATTATCACAGACGCAGGGAAGAGCAGACTCACCCAACTCTGTCAATGTAACACACCCAGGGGAGACCAGAGTGACCCCTCTATCACAATGTTACTCACCTAGGGAAGAGCAGACTGACCCCACTCTGTCAAAGTAACACACTCAGGGAAGAGCAGACTCTTCCCACTCTGTCAAAGTAACACACTCAGGGAAGAGCAGACTGACCTCACTCTGTCAATGTAATACACCCAGGGAAGAGCTGACTGTCCCCACTCTGTCAATGTAACACACCCAGGGAAGAGCAGACTGACCTCACCCTGTCAATGTAACACACCCAGGGAAGAGCAGACACACCCCACTCTGTCAATGTAACATACTCAGGGAATAGCAGTCTGACCCCACTCTTTCAATGTATCACACCCAGGGGAGAGCAGACTGAACCAACCCTGTCAATGTAACTCACCCAGGGAAGAGCAGACAGACCTCACTCTGTCAATGTAACACACCGCGGGAAGAGCAGACTGACCCACTCTGTGAATGTAACACACCCAAGGAAGAGCAGACTGACACCACTCTGTCATTGTAACACATCCAGTGAAGAGCAGACTGACCCCTCTCTGTCAATGTAACTCACCCAGGGAACAGAAGATTGACCTCACTCGGTCAATGTAACATACCCAGGGAAGAGCAGACTAACCCCACTCTGTCAATGTAACACACCCAGGGAAGAGCAGATTGATCCCACTGTGTCAATGTAACACACCCAGGGAAGAGCAGACTGACCGCATTCGGTCAATGTAACCCACCCAGGGAAGAGCAGACTGACCCCTCTCTGTCAATGTAACACACCCAGGGAAGAGCAGATTTACCCCACTCTGTCAATGTAACACACCCAGGGAAGAGCAGACTGACCCCATTCTGTCAATGTAACACACCCAGGGAAGAAAAGACTGACCCCACTCTGTCAATGTAAGACACCCAGGGGAGAGCAGACTTACCCCACTCTGTCAATGTAACACACCCAGGGAAGAGCAGTCTGACCCCACTCTGTCAATGTAACACAACCAGGGAAGAGCAGGCAGACCCCGTTCTGTCAATGTAACCCACCCAGGGAAGAACAGACTGACCCCACTCTGTCAATGTAACATACTCAGGGAATAGCAGTCTGACCCCACTCTTTCAATGTATCACACCCAGGGGAGAGCAGACTGAACCAACCCTGTCAATGTAACTCACCCAGGGAAGAGCAGACAGACCTCACTCTGTCAATGTAACACACCGCGGGAAGAGCAGACTGACCCACTCTGTGAATGTAACACACCCAAGGAAGATCAGACTGACACCACTCTGTCATTGTAACACATCCAGTGAAGAGCAGACTGACCCCTCTCTGTCAATGTAACTCACCCAGGGAACAGAAGATTGACCTCACTCGGTCAATGTAACATACCCAGGGAAGAGCAGACTAACCCCACTCTGTCAATGTAACACACCCAGGGAAGAGCAGATTGATCCCACTGTGTCAATGTAACACACCCAGGGAAGAGCAGACTGACCCCACACTTTCAATGTAACACATCCAGGGAAGAGCAGACTGACCGCATTCGGTCAATGTAACCCACCCAGGGAAGAGCAGACTGACCCCTCTCTGTCAATGTAACACACCCAGGGAAGAGCAGATTTACCCCACTCTGTCAATGTAACACACCCAGGGAAGAGCAGACTGACCCCATTCTGTCAATGTAACACACCCAGGGAAGAACAGACTGACCCCACTCTGTCAATGTAAGACACCCAGGGGAGAGCAGACTTACCCCACTCTGTCAATGTAACACACCCAGGGAAGAGCAGTCTGACCCCACTCTGTCAATGTAACACAACCAGGGAAGAGCAGACAGACCCCGTTCTGTCAATGTAACCCACCCAGGGAAGAACAGACTGACCCCACTCTGTCAATGTAACACACCCAGGGAATAGCAGACTGACCCCACTCTGTCAATGTAACCCACCCAGTGAAGAGCAGACTGACCCCTCTCCCTCCATGTAACTCACCCAGGGAAGAGCAGACTGACCCCATTCTGTCAATGTAACCCACCCAGGGAAGAGCAGACTGACCGCACTCTGACATTATCACAGACCCAGGGAAGAGCAGACTCACCCAACTCTGTCAATGTAACACACCCAGGGGAGACCAGAGTGACCCCTCTATCACAATGTAACTCACCTAGGGAAGTGCAGACTGACCCCACTCTGTCAAAGTAACACACTCAGGAAGAGCAGACTCTTCCCACTCTGTCAAAGTAACACACTCAGGGAAGAGCAGACTGACCTCACTCTGTCAATGTAACACACCCAGAGAAGAGCTGACTGTCCCCACTCTGTCAATGTAACACACCCAGGGAAGAGCAGACTGACCCCACTCTGTCAATGTAACACACCCAGGGAAGAGCAGACTGACACCTCTCCCTCCGTGTAACTCACCCAGGGAAGAGCAGACTGACCCCACTCTTTCAATGTAACACACCCAGGGAAGTGCAGACTGACCCCACTCTGTCAATGTAACACACCCAGGTGAGAGCAGACTGACCCCTCTCTCTCCACGTAACTCACCCAGGGAAGAGCAGACTGACCCCACTCTGTCAATGTAACACACCCAGGGAAAAGCAGACAGACCCCACTCTGTCAATGTAACACACCCAGGGAAGAGCAGACTGACCCCACTCTGTCAATATCACAGACCCAGGGAAGAGCAGACTCACCCAACTCTGTCAATGTAACACACCCAGGGGAGACCAGAGTGACCCCTCTATCTCAATGTAACTCACCTAGGGAAAAGCAGACTGACCCCACTCTGTCAAAGTAACACACTCAGGGAAGAGCAGACTGACCTCACTCTGTCAATGTAACACAACCAGGGAAGGGCAGACTGACCCCACTCTGTCAATGTAACATCCTCAGGGAATAGCAGTCTGACCCCACTCTGTCAATGTATCACACCCAGGGGAGAGCAGACTGACCCCACCCTGTCAATCTAACTCACCCAGGGAAGAGCAGACTGACCCCACCCTGTCAATGTAACACACCGCGGGAAGAGCAGACTGACCCCACTCTGTCAATGTAACACACCCAGGGAAGATCAGACTGAACCCACCCTGTCTCTGTAACACACCCAGGGAAGAGCAGATTGACCCCACCCTGTCAATGTAACAAAACCCAGGGAAGAGCAGACACACCCCACTCTGTCAATGTATCACACCCAGGGGAGAGCAGTCTGAACCAACCCTGTGAATGTAACTCACCCAGGGAAGAGCAGACAGACCTCACTCTGTCAATGTAACACACCGCGGGAAGAGCAGACTGACCCCACTCTGTCAATGTAACACACCCAAGTAAGAGCAGACTGACCCCACTCTGTCATTGTAACACATCCAGGGAAGAGCAGACTGACCCCTCTCTGTCAATGTAACTGACCCAGGGAACAGAAGATTGAACTCACTCGGTCAATGTAACATACCCAGGGAAGAGCAGACTAACCCCACTCTGTCAATGTAACACACCCAGGGAAGAGCAGATTGATCCCACTGTGTCAATGTAACACACCCAGGGAAGAGCAGACTGACCCCACACTTTCAATGTTACACATCCAGGAAAGAGCAGACTGACCGCATTCGGTCAATGTAACCCACCCAGGGAAGAGCAGACTGACCCCTCTCTGTCAATGTAACACACCCAGGTAAGAACAGAATGACCCCACTCTGTCAATGTAAGACACCCAGGGGAGAGCAGACTTACCCCACTCTGTCAATGTAAAACACCCAGGGAAGAGCAGACTGACCCCACTCTGTCAATGTAACGCAACCAGGGAAGAGCAGACAGACCCCGTTCTGTCAATGTAACCCACCCAGGGAAGAACAGACTGACCCCACTCTGTCAATATAACACACCCAGGGAAGAGCAGACTGACCCCACTCTGTCAATGTAACCCACCCAGTGAAGAGCAGACTGACCCCTCTCGCTCCATGTAACTCACCCAGGGAAGAGCAGACTGACCCCATTCTGTCAATGTAACCCACCCAGCGAAGAGCAGAGTGACCGCACTCAGTCAATGTAACCCACCCAGGGAAAAGCAGACTGACCCCACTCTGTCATTATCACAGACGCAGGGAAGAGCAGACTCACCCAACTCTGTCAATGTAACACACCCAGGGGAGACAAGAGTGACCCCTCTATCAAAATGTAACTCACCTAGGGAAGAGCAGACTGACCCCACTCTGTCAAAGTAACACACTCAGGGAAGAGCAGACTCTTCCCTCTCTGTCAAAGTAACACACTCAGGGAAGAGCAGACTGACCTCACTCTGTCAATGTAACACACCCAGGGAAGAGCAGACTGTCCCCACTCTGTCAATGTAACACACCCAGGGAAGAGCATACTGACCCCACCCTGTCAATGTAACACACCCAGGGAAGAGCAGACACACCCCACTCTGTCAATGTAACATACTCAGGGAATAGCAGTCTGACCCCACTCTTTCAATGTATCACACCCAGGGGAGAGCAGACTGAACCAACCCTGTCAATGTAACTCACCCAGGGAAGAGCAGACAGACCTCACTCTGTCAATGTAACACACCGCGGGAAGAGCAGACTGACCCACTCTGTGAATGTAACACACCCAAGGAAGAGCAGACTGACACCACTCTGTCATTGTAACACATCCAGTGAAGAGCAGACTGACCCCTCTCTGTCAATGTAACTCACCCAGGGAACAGAAGATTGACCTCACTCGGTCAATGTAAAATACCCAGGGAAGAGCAGACTAACCCCACTCTGTCAATGTAACACACCCAGGGAAGAGCAGATTGATCCCATGTGTCAATGTAACACACCCAGGGAAGAGCAGACTGACCCCACACTTTCAATGTAACACATCCAGGGAAGAGCAGACTGACCGCATTCGGTCAATGTAACCCACCCAGGGAAGAGCAGACTGACCCCTCTCTGTCAATGTAACACACCCAGGGAAGAGCAGATTTACCCCACTCTGTCAATGTAACACACCCAGGGAAGAGCAGACTGACCCCACTCTCTCAATGTAACACACCCAGGGAGGAGCAGACTGACACCTCTCCCTCCGTGTAACTCACCCAGGGAAGAGCAAACTGACCCCACTCTTTCATTGTAACACACCCAGGGAAGTGCAGACTGACCCCACTCTGTCAATGTAACACACCCAGGGAAGAGCAGACTGACCCCACTCTGTTAATGTAACACACCCAGGGAAAAGCAGACTGACCCCACTCTGTCAATGTAACACACCCAGGGAAGAGCAGACTGACCCCACTCTGTCAATATCACAGACCCAGGGAAGAGCAGACTCACCCAACTCTGTCAATGTAACACACCCAGGGGAAACCAGAGTGACCCCTCTATCTCAATGTAACTCACCTAGGGAAGAGCAGACTGACCCCACTCTGTCAAAGTAACACACTCAGGGAAGAGCAGACTGACCTCACTCTGTCAATGTAACACAACCAGGGAAGGGCAGACTGACCCCACTCTGTCAATGTAACATACTCAGGGAATAGCAGTCGGACCCCACTCTGTCAATGTATCACACCCAGGGGAGAGCAGACTGACCCCACCCTGTCAATCTAACTCACCCAGGGAAGAGCAGACTGACCTCACTCTGTCAATGTAACACGCCGCGGGAAGAGCAGACTGACCCCACTCTGTCAATGTAACACACCCAAGGAAGAGCAGTCTGACCCCACTCTGTCATTGTAACACAGCCAGGGAAGAGCAGACTGACCCCTCTCTGTCAATGTAACTCACCCAGGGAACAGAAGATTGACCTCACTCGGTCAATGTTATACCCAGGGAAGAGCAGACTAACCCCACTCTGTCAATGTAACACTCCCAGGGAAGAGCAGACTGACCCGACACTGTCATTGTAACACACCCAGGGAAGAGCAGACTGACCCCACTCTGTCAATGTCACGCACCCAGGGAAGAGCAGACTGACCCAACTCTGTCAATGTAACACACCCAGGGAAGAGCAGTCTGACCCCACACTTTCAATGTAACACATCCAGGGAAGAGCAGACTGACCGCACTCGGTGAATGTAATCCACCCAGGGAAGAGCAGACTGACCCCTCTCTGTCAATGTAACACACCCAGGGAAGAGCAGATTTACCCCACTCTGTCAATGTATCAGACCCAGGGAAGAGCAGACTGACCCCACTCTGTCAATGTAACACACCCAGGGAAGGGCAGACTGACCCCATTCTGTCAATGTAACACACCCAGGGAAGAACAGATTGACCTCACTCTGTCAATGTAATACACCCAGGGAAGAGCTGACTGACCCCACCCTGTCAATGTAACACACCCAGGGAAGAGCAGACTGACCCCACCCTGTCAATGTAACACACCCAGGGAAGAGCAGACACACCCCACTCTGTCAATGTAACATACTCAGGGAATAGCAGTCTGACCCCACTCTTTCAATTTATCACACCCAGGGGAGAGCAGACTGAACCAACCCTGTCAATGTAACTCACCAAGGGAAGAGCAGACAGACCTCACTCTGTCAATGTAACACACCGCGGGAAGAGCAGACTGACCCCACTCTGTCAATGTAACACACCCAAGGAAGAGCAGACTGACCCCACTCTGTCATTGTAACACATCCAGGGAAGAGCAGACTGACCCCTCTCTGTCAATGTAACTCACCCAGGGAACAGAAGATTGACCTCACTCGGTCAATGTAACATACCCAGGGTAGAGCAGACTAACCCCACTCTGTCAATGTAACACACCCAGGGAAGAGCAGATTGATCCCACTGTGTCAATGTAACACACCCAGGGAAGAGCAGACTGACCCCACACTTTCAATGTAACACATCCAGGGAAGAGCAGACTGACCGCATTTGGTCAATGTAACCCACCCAGGGAAGAGCAGACTGACCCCTCTCTGTCAATGTAACACACCCAGGGAAGAGCAGACTGACCCCACTCTGTCAATGTAACACACCCAGGGAAGAGCAGATTGACCCCATTCTGTCAATGTAACACACCCAGGGAAGAACAGACTGACCCCACTCGGTCAATGTAAGACACCCAGGGGAGAGCAGACTTACCCCACTCTGTCAATGTAACACACCCAGGGAAGAGCAGACTGACCCCACTCTGTCAATGGAACACAACCAGGGAAGAGCAGACAGGCGCCGTTCTGTCAATGTAACCCACCCAGCGAAGAACAGACTGACCCCACTCTGTCAATGTAAGACACCCAGGGGAGAGCAGACTTACCCCACTCTGTCAATGTAAGACACCCAGGGAAGAGCAGACTGACCCCACTCTGTCAATGTAACACAACCAGGGAAGAGCAGACAGGCGCCGTTCTGTCAATGTAACACACCCAGCGAAGAACAGACTGACCCCACTCTGTCAATGTAACACACCCAGGGAAGAGCAGACTGACCCCACTCTGTCAATGTAACCCACCCAGTGAAGAGCAGACTGACCCCTCTCCCTCCATGTAACTCACCCAGGGAAGAGCAGACAGACCCATTCTGTCAATGTAACCCACCCAGGGAAGAGCAGACTGACCGCACTCAGTCAATGTAACCCACCCAGGGAAGAGCAGACTGACCCCACTCTGTCATTATCACAGACCCAGGGAAGAGCAGACTCACCCAACTCTGTCAATTTAACACACCCAGGGGAGACCAGAGTGACCCCTCTATCACAATGTAACTCACCTAGGGAAGAGCAGACTGACCCCACTCTGTCAAAGTAAAACACTCAGGGAAGAGCAGACTCTTCCCACTCTGTCAAAGTAACACACTCAGGGAAGAGCAGACTGACCTCACTCTGTCAATGTAACACACCCAGGGAAGAGCAGACTGACCCCACTCTGTCAATATCACAGACCCAGGGAAGAGCAGACTCACCCAACTCTGTCAATGTAACACACCCAGGGGAAACCAGAGTGACCCCTCTATCTCAATGTAACTCACCTAGGGAAGAGCAGACTGACCCCACTCTGTCAAAGTAACACACTCAGGGAAGAGCAGACTGACCTCACTCTGTCAATGTAACACAACCAGGGAAGGGCAGACTGACCCCACTCTGTCAATGTAACATATTCAGGGAATAGCAGTCTGACCCCACTCTGTCAATGTATCACACCCAGGGGAGAGCAGACTGACCCCACCCTGTCAATCTAACTCACCCAGGGAAGAGCAGACTGACCTCACTCTGTCAATTTAACACACCGCGGGAAGAGCAGACTGACCCCACTCTGTCAATGTAACACACCCAAGGAAGAGCAGTCTGACCCGACTCTGTCATTGTAACACAGCCAGGGAAGAGCAGACTGACCCCTCTCTGTCAATGTAACTCACCCAGGGAACAGAAGATTGACCTCACTCGGTCAATGTTATACCCAGGGAAGAGCAGACTAACCCCACTCTGTCAATTTAACACACCAAGGGAAGAGCAGACTGACCCCACTCTGTCAATGTAACACACCCAGGGAAGAGCAGACTGACCCCACTCTGTCAATGTCACGCACACAGGGAAGAGCAGACTGACCGCACTCTGTCAATGTAACACACCCAGGGAAGAGCAGATTGATCCCACTGTGTCAATGTAACACATCCAGGGAAGAGCAGACTGACCCCACACTTTCAATGTAACACATCCAGGGAAGAGCAGACTGACCCCTCTCTGTCAATGTCACACACCCAGGGAAGAGCAGATTGATCCCACTGTGTCAATGAAACGCATCCAGGGAAGAGCAGACTGACCCCACACTTTCAATGTAACACATCCAGGGAAGAGCAGACTGACCGCACTCGGTGAATGTAATTCACCCAGGGAAGAGCAGACTGACCCCACTCTGTCCATGTAACACACCCAGGGAAGGGCAGACTGACCCCATTCTGTCAATGTAACACACCCAGGGAAGAGCAGACTGACCCCACACTTTCAATGTAACACATCCAGGGAAGAGCAGACTGACCGCACTCGGTCAATGTAACCCACCCAGGGAAGAGCAGACTGACCCCTCTCTGTCAATATAACACTGCCAGGGAAGAGCAGATTTACCCCACTCAGTCAATGTAACAGACCCAGGGAAGAGCAGACTGACCCCACTCTGTCAATGTAACACCCAGGGAAGAGCAAAATGACACCATTCTGTCAATGTAACACACCCAGGGAAGAACAGACTGACCCCACTCTGTCAATGTAAGACACCCAGGGGAGAGCAGACTTACCCCACTCTGTCAATGTAACACACCCAAGGAAGAGCAGATTGACCCCACTCTGTCAATGTAACACTACCAGGGAAGAGCAGACTGAACCCACTCTGTCAATGTAACACTCCCAGGGAAGAGCAGACAGACCCCGTTCTGTCAATGTAACACGCCCAGGGAAGAGCAGACTGACCCCACTCTGTCAATGTAACACAACCAGGGAAGAGCAGACTGACCCCACTCTGTCAATGTAACACACCCAAGGAAGTGCAGATTGACCCCACTCTGTCAATGTAACACAACCAGGGAAGAGCAGACTGACCCCACTCTGTCAATGTAACACACCGAGGGAAGAGCAGACTGACCCCACTCTGTCAATGTAACACACCCAGGGAAGACAGACTGACCCCACTCTGTCAATGTAACACACCCAGGGAAGAGCAGATTGACCCAACTCTGTCAGTGTAACACACCCAGGGAAGAGCGGACTGACCCCACTCTGTCAATGTAACCCACCCAGTGAAGAGCAGACAGACCCCTCTCTCTCCATGTAACTCAGCCAGGGAAGAGCAGACTGACCCCACTCTGTCAATGTAACACACCCAGGGAAGAGCAGACTGACCCCACTCTGTCAATGTCACGCACCCAGGGAAGAGCAGACTGACCGCACTCTGTCAATGTCACGCACCCAGGGAAGAGCAGACTGACCCCACTGTGTCAATGTAACACACCCAGGGAAGAGCAGACTGACCCCACACTTTCAATGTAACACATCCAGGGAAGAGCAGACTGACCCCTCTCTGTCAATGTAACACACCCAGGGAAGAGCAGACGGACCCCACTCTGTCAATGTAACACACCCAGGGAAGAGCAGACTGACCCCTCTCTGTCAATGTCACGCACCCAGGGAAGAGCAGACTGACCGCACACTGTCAATGTAACACACCCAGGGAAGAGCAGATTGACCCCACTGTGTCAAAGTAACACACCCAGGGAAGAGCAGACTGACCCCACACTTTCAATGTAACCCACCGAGGGAAGAGGAGACTGACCCCTCTCTGCCAATGTAACACACCCAGGGAAGAGCAGACAGAAACCACTCTGGCAATGTAACACACCCAGGGAAGATCAGACTGACCCCAATCTGTCAATGTCACGCACCCAGGGAAGAGCAGACTGACCGCACTCTGTCAATGTAACACACCCAGGGAAGAGCAGATTGATCCCACTATGTCAATGTAACACATCCAGGGAAGAGCAGACTGACCCCACACTTTCAATGTAACACATCCAGGGAAGAGCAGACTGACCGCACTCGGTGAATGTAATCCACCCAGGGAAGAGCAGACTGAACCCTCTCTGTCAATGAAACACACCCAGGGAAGAGCAGATTTACCCCACTCAGTCAATGTAACAGACCCAGGGAAGAGCAGACTGACCCCACTCTGTCAATGTAACACACCCAGGGAAGGGCAGACTGACCCCATTCTGTCAATGTAACACACCCAGGGAAGAACAGACTGACCCCACTCTGTCAATGTCACGCACCCAGGGAAGAGCAGACTGACCGCACTCTGTCAATGTAATACACCCAGGGAAGAGCAGATTGATCCCACTCTGTCAATGTAACACAACCAGGGAAGAGCAGACTGATCCCACTCTGTCAATGTAACACACCCAGGGAAGAGCACACTGACCCCACTCTGTCAATGTAACACACCCAGGGAAGAGCAGATTGACCCAACTCTGTCAGTGTAACACACCCAGGGAAGAGCAGACTGACTACACTCTGTCAAAGTAACACACGCAGAGAAGAGCGGACTGACCCCACTCTGTCAAAGTAACACACCCAGGGAAGAGCAGACTGACCCCTCTCTGTCAATGTCACGCACACAGGGAAGAGCAGACTGACCGCACTCTGTCAATGTCACGCACCCAGGGAAGAGCAGACTGACCCCACTGTGTCAATGTAACACACCCAGGGAAGAGCAGACTGACCCCACACTTTCAATGTAACACATCCAGGGAAGAGCAGACTGACCCCTCTCTGTCAATGTAAACACCCAGGCAAGAGCAGACTGACCGCACTCTGTCAATGTCACGCACCCAGGGAAGAGCAGACTGACCCCACTGTGTCAATGTAACACACCCAGGGAAGAGCAGACTGACCCCACACTTTCAATGTAACACATCCAGGGAAGAGCAGACTGACCCCTCTCTGTCAATGTAACACACCCAGGCAAGAGCAGACGGACCCCACTCTGTCAATGTAACACACCCAGGGAAGAGCAGACTGACCCCACCCTGTCAATGTAACACACTCAGGGAAGAGCAGACTGACCCCCCTCTGTCAATGAAACACACCCAGGGAAGAGGAGACTGACCGCACTCTGCCAATATAATCCAGCCAGGGAAGAGCAGACTGACCCCACTCTGTCAATGTAACACACCCAGGGAAGTGCAGACTGGCCCCACTCTGCCAATGTTTAACACCCAGGGATGAGCAGACTGACCACTCTCTGTCAATGTAACACTCCCAGGGAAGAACTAACTGACACCACTCTGGCAATGTAACACAGCCAGGGAAGAGCAGACTGACCTCACTCGGTCAATATAACAGACACAGGGAAGAGCAGACTGACCACACTCTGTCATTGCAACACACCCAGGGAAGAGCAGACAGAGTTCACTCTGTCAATGTAACACTCACAGGGAAGAGCAGACTGACCCCTTTCTCTCAACGTTATACACCCAGGGAAGATCAGACTTACCCAATTCTGTCAATGTAAAACACCCTGGGAAGAGCAGACTGACCCCACTCTGTCAATGTAACACACCCAGGGAAGAGCAGACTGACCCGACACTTTCAATGTAACCCACCGGGGGAAGAGCAGACTGACCACGCTCTGTCAATGTAACACACCCAGGGAAGAGCAGACTAACACCACTCTGTCAATGTAACACACCCAGGGAAAGGCAGACAGACCCTGTTCTGTCAATGTAACACACCCAGGGAAGAGCATACTGACCCCACTCTGTCTATGTAACGCACCCAGGGAAGAGCAGACTGACCCCACTCTGTCAATATCACAGACCCAGGGAAAAGCAGACTGACCCCACTCTGTCAATGTAACACATCCAGGGAAGAGCAGACTAAACCCACTCTGTCAAAGTAACACACTCAGGGAAGAACAGACTGACCCCACTCTGTCAATGTAACGCACCCAGGGAAGAGCAGACTGACTCCACTCTGTCAATGTAACAAACCCAGGGAAGAGCAGACTGACCCCACTCTGTCAATGTAACACACCCAGGGAAGAGCAGACTGCCTCCACTCTGTCAATGTAACACACCCAGGGAAGAGCAGACTGACCCAACTCTGTCAATATAACACACCCAGGGAAGAGCAGACTGACCCAACTCTGTCAATATAACACACCCAGGGAAGAGCAGACTGACCCCATTCTATCAAAGTAACACACCCAGGGAAGAGCAGACTGACCTCACTCTGTCACTGTAACACACCCAGTGAAGAGCAGACTGACTTCACTCTGTCAATGTAACACACCCAGGGAAGAGCAGACTGACCCCACTCTGTCAATGTAACACACTCAGGGCAGAGCAGACTGACCCCAGGCTGTCAATGTAACTCACAAAGGGAAGAGCAGACTGACCCCACTCTGTCAATGTAACCCACCCAGGGAAGAGCAGACTGACTCCACTCTGTCAATGTAACACACCCAGGGAAGAGCAGACTGACCACACTCTGTCAATGTAACACACGCAGGGAAGTGCAGACTGACCCCAGTCTGTCAATGTAACTCACAAAGGGAAGAGCAGACTGCCCCCACTCTGTCAATGTAACACATCCAGGAAAGAGCAGACTGACCCCTCTGTGTCAATGTAACTCACCCAGGGCAGACAAGACTGACCCCACTCTGTCAATGTAACGCACCCAGCGAAGAGCAGACTGACCCCACTCTGTCAAAGTAACCCACCCAGGGTAGAGCAGACTGACCCCACTCTGTTAATGTAACCCACCCAGGGAAGAGCAAACTGTTTCCACTCTGTCGATGTAACACACCCTGGGAAGAGCAGACTCACCCCACTCTCTCAATGTAACCCACCCAGGGAAGAGCAGACTGACCCCACTCTGTCAATGTAACACACCCAGGGAAGAGCAGACTGACCCCACACTTTCAATGTAACACATCCAGGGAAGAGCAGACTGACCCCTCTCTGTCAATGTAACACACCCAGGGAAGAGCAGACGGACCCCACTCTGTCAATGTAACACACCCAGGGAAGAGCAGACTGACCCCTCTCTGTCAATGTCACGCACCCAGGGAAGAGCAGACTGACCGCACACTGTCAATGTAACACACCCAGGGAAGAGCAGATTGACCCCACTGTGTCAAAGTAACACACCCAGGGAAGAGCAGACTGACCCCACACTTTCAATGTAACCCACCGAGGGAAGAGGAGACTGACCCCTCTCTGCCAATGTAACACACCCAGGGAAGAGCAGACAGAAACCACTCTGGCAATGTAACACACCCAGGGAAGATCAGACTGACCCCAATCTGTCAATGTCACGCACCCAGGGAAGAGCAGACTGACCGCACTCTGTCAATGTAACACACCCAGGGAAGAGCAGATTGATCCCACTATGTCAATGTAACACATCCAGGGAAGAGCAGACTGACCCCACACTTTCAATGTAACACATCCAGGGAAGAGCAGACTGACCGCACTCGGTGAATGTAATCCACCCAGGGAAGAGCAGACTGAACCCTCTCTGTCAATGAAACACACCCAGGGAAGAGCAGATTTACCCCACTCAGTCAATGTAACAGACCCAGGGAAGAGCAGACTGACCCCACTCTGTCAATGTAACACACCCAGGGAAGGGCAGACTGACCCCATTCTGTCAATGTAACACACCCAGGGAAGAACAGACTGACCCCACTCTGTCAATGTCACGCACCCAGGGAAGAGCAGACTGACCGCACTCTGTCAATGTAATACACCCAGGGAAGAGCAGATTGATCCCACTGTGTCAATGTAACACACCCAGGGAAGAGCAGACTGACCCCACACTTTCAATGTAACACATCCAGGGAAGAGCAGACTGACCGCACTCGGTCAATGTAACGCACCCAGGGAAGAGCAGACTGACCCCTCTCTGTCAATGTAACACAGCCAGGGAAGAGCAGATTTACCCCACTCAGTCACTGTAACAGACCCAGGGAAGAGCAGACTGACCCCACTCTGTCAATGTAACACACCCAGGGAAGAGCAGACTGACCCCATTCTGTCAATGTAACACACCCAGGGAAGAACAGACTGACCCCACTCTGTCAATGTAAGACACCCAGGGGAGAGCAGACTTACCCCACTCTGTCAATGTAAAACACCCAAGGAAGAGCAGATTGACCCCACTCTGTCAATGTAACACAACCAGGGAAGAGCAGACTGATCCCACTCTGTCAATGTAACACACCCAGGGAAGAGCACACTGACCCCACTCTGTCAATGTAACACACCCAGGGAAGAGCAGATTGACCCAACTCTGTCAGTGTAACACACCCAGGGAAGAGCAGACTGACTACACTCTGTCAAAGTAACACACGCAGAGAAGAGCGGACTGACCCCACTCTGTCAAAGTAACACACCCAGGGAAGAGCAGACTGACCCCTCTCTGTCAATGTCACGCACACAGGGAAGAGCAGACTGACCGCACTCTGTCAATGTCACGCACCCAGGGAAGAGCAGACTGACCCCACTGTGTCAATGTAACACACCCAGGGAAGAGCAGACTGACCCCACACTTTCAATGTAACACATCCAGGGAAGAGCAGACTGACCCCTCTCTGTCAATGTAAACACCCAGGCAAGAGCAGACTGACCGCACTCTGTCAATGTCACGCACCCAGGGAAGAGCAGACTGACCCCACTGTGTCAATGTAACACACCCAGGGAAGAGCAGACTGACCCCACACTTTCAATGTAACACATCCAGGGAAGAGCAGACTGACCCCTCTCTGTCAATGTAACACACCCAGGCAAGAGCAGACGGACCCCACTCTGTCAATGTAACACACCCAGGGAAGAGCAGACTGACCCCACCCTGTCAATGTAACACACTCAGGGAAGAGCAGACTGACCCCCCTCTGTCAATGAAACACACCCAGGGAAGAGGAGACTGACCGCACTCTGCCAATATAATCCAGCCAGGGAAGAGCAGACTGACCCCACTCTGTCAATGTAACACACCCAGGGAAGTGCAGACTGGCCCCACTCTGCCAATGTTACACACCCAGGGATGAGCAGACTGACCACTCTCTGTCAATGTAACACTCCCAGGGAAGAACTAACTGACACCACTCTGGCAATGTAACACAGCCAGGGAAGAGCAGACTGACCTCACTCGGTCAATATAACAGACACAGGGAAGAGCAGACTGACCACACTCTGTCATTGCAACACACCCAGGGAAGAGCAGACAGAGTTCACTCTGTCAATGTAACACTCACAGGGAAGAGCAGACTGACCCCTTTCTCTCAACGTTATACACCCAGGGAAGATCAGACTTACCCAATTCTGTCAATGTAAAACACCCTGGGAAGAGCAGACTGACCCCACTCTGTCAATGTAACACACCCAGGGAAGAGCAGACTGACCCGACACTTTCAATGTAACCCACCGGGGGAAGAGCAGACTGACCACGCTCTGTCAATGTAACACACCCAGGGAAGAGCAGACTAACACCACTCTGTCAATGTAACACACCCAGGGAAAGGCAGACAGACCCTGTTCTGTCAATGTAACACACCCAGGGAAGAGCATACTGACCCCACTCTGTCTATGTAACGCACCCAGGGAAGAGCAGACTGACCCCACTCTGTCAATATCACAGACCCAGGGAAAAGCAGACTGACCCCACTCTGTCAATGTAACACATCCAGGGAAGAGCAGACTAAACCCACTCTGTCAAAGTAACACACTCAGGGAAGAACAGACTGACCCCACTCTGTCAATGTAACGCACCCAGGGAAGAGCAGACTGACTCCACTCTGTCAATGTAACAAACCCAGGGAAGAGCAGACTGACCCCACTCTGTCAATGTAACACACCCAGGGAAGAGCAGACTGCCTCCACTCTGTCAATGTAACACACCCAGGGAAGAGCAGACTGACCCAACTCTGTCAATATAACACACCCAGGGAAGAGCAGACTGACCCAACTCTGTCAATATAACACACCCAGGGAAGAGCAGACTGACCCCATTCTATCAAAGTAACACACCCAGGGAAGAGCAGACTGACCTCACTCTGTCACTGTAACACACCCAGTGAAGAGCAGACTGACTTCACTCTGTCAATGTAACACACCCAGGGAAGAGCAGACTGACCCCACTCTGTCAATGTAACACACTCAGGGCAGAGCAGACTGACCCCAGGCTGTCAATGTAACTCACAAAGGGAAGAGCAGACTGACCCCACTCTGTCAATGTAACCCACCCAGGGAAGAGCAGACTGACTCCACTCTGTCAATGTAACACACCCAGGGAAGAGCAGACTGACCACACTCTGTCAATGTAACACACGCAGGGAAGTGCAGACTGACCCCAGTCTGTCAATGTAACTCACAAAGGGAAGAGCAGACTGCCCCCACTCTGTCAATGTAACACATCCAGGAAAGAGCAGACTGACCCCTCTGTGTCAATGTAACTCACCCAGGGCAGACAAGACTGACCCCACTCTGTCAATGTAACGCACCCAGCGAAGAGCAGACTGACCCCACTCTGTCAAAGTAACCCACCCAGGGTAGAGCAGACTGACCCCACTCTGTTAATGTAACCCACCCAGGGAAGAGCAAACTGTTTCCACTCTGTCGATGTAACACACCCTGGGAAGAGCAGACTCACCCCACTCTCTCAATGTAACCCACCCAGGGAAGAGCAGACTGACCCCACTCTGTCAATGTAACACCCCCAGGGAAGAGCAGACTGACCCCACTCTGTCAATGTAACACACCCAGGGAAGAGCAGACTGACCCCACTCTGTCAATGTTACACACCCAGGGAAGAGCAGACTGACCCCACTCTCTCAATGTAACACATCCAGGGAAAAGCAGACTGACCCCACTCTCTCAATGTAACACACCCGGGGAAGAACAGACTGACCCCACTCTGTCAATGTAACGCACCCAGCGAAGAGCAGACTGACCCCACTCTGACATTGTAACCCAGTCAGTTTAGAGCAGACTGACCACACTCTGTTAATGTAACCCACCCAGGGAAGAGCAAACTGTTTCCACTCTGTCTGTGTAACGCACCCTGGGAAGAGCAGACTCACCCCACTCTGTCAATGTAACACATCCAGGTAAGAGCAGACTGACCCTTCACTGTCAATGTAAGACACCCAGGGAAGTGCAGACTGACCCAACTCTGTCAATGTAACACCCCCTGGGAAGAGCAGACTGACCCCATTCTGTCAATGTAACTCACTCAGGGAAGAGCAGACTGACCCCACTCAGTCAATGTATCTCACAAAGGGAAGAGCAGACTGACTCCAATCTGTCAATGTAACACACCCAGGGAAGAGCAGACTGACCACATTCTGTCAATGTAACGCACGCAGGGAAGTGCAGACTGACCACACTCTGTCAAAGTAACACCACCAGGGCATAGCCGACTGACCCCACTCTGTCAATGTAACACACCCAGGGAAGAGCAGACTGACACCACTCTGTCAATGTAACACACCCAGGGCAGAGCAGACTGACCACAGTCTGTCAATGTAACTCACAAAGGGAAGAGCAGACTGACCCCACTCTGTCAATGTAACCCACCCAGGGAAGAGCAGACTGACTCCACTCTGTCAATGTAACACACCCAGGGAAGAGCAGACTGACCACACTCTGTCAATGTAACACACGTAGGGAAGTGCAGACTGACCCCACTCTGTCAATGTAACACACCCAGGGAAGTGCAGACTGACCCCACTCTGTCAATGTAACACACCCGGGGAAGAACAGACTGACCCCACTCTGTCAATGTAACGCACCCAGCGAAGAGCAGACTGACCCCACTCTGACATTGTAACCCAGTCAGTTTAGAGCAGACTGACCACACTCTGTTAATGTAACCCACCCAGGGAAGAGCAAACTGTTTCCACTCTGTCTGTGTAACGCACCCTGGGAAGAGCAGACTCACCCCACTCTGTCAATGTAACACATCCAGGTAAGAGCAGACTGACCCTTCACTGTCAATGTAAGACACCCAGGGAAGTGCAGACTGACCCAACTCTGTCAATGTAACTCACCAAGGGAAGATACGACTGACCCCACTCTGTCAATGTAACACCCCCTGGGAAGAGCAGACTGACCCCATTCTGTCAATGTAACTCACTCAGGGAAGAGCAGACTGACCCCACTCAGTCAATGTATCTCACAAAGGGAAGAGCAGACTGACTCCAATCTGTCAATGTAACACACCCAGGGAAGAGCAGACTGACCACATTCTGTCAATGTAACGCACGCAGGGAAGTGCAGACTGACCACACTCTGTCAAAGTAACACCACCAGGGCATAGCCGACTGACCCCACTCTGTCAATGTAACACACCCAGGGAAGAGCAGACTGACACCACTCTGTCAATGTAACACACCCAGGGCAGAGCAGACTGACCACAGTCTGTCAATGTAACTCACAAAGGGAAGAGCAGACTGACCCCACTCTGTCAATGTAACCCACCCAGGGAAGAGCAGACTGACTCCACTCTGTCAATGTAACACACCCAGGGAAGAGCAGACTGACCACACTCTGTCAATGTAACACACGTAGGGAAGTGCAGACTGACCCCACTCTGTCAATGTAACACACCCAGGGAAGAGCAGACTGACCCCACTCTGTCAATGTAACTCAAAAAGGGAAGAGCAGACTGACCCCACTCTGTCAATGTAACACACCCAGGGAAGAGCAGACTGACTCCACTCTGTCAATGTAACACACCCAGGGAAGAGCAGACTGACCCCACTCTGTCAATGTAACTCACAAAGGGAAGAGCAGACTGACGCCACTCTGTCAATGTAACCCACCCAGGGAAGAGCAGACCGACCCCACTGCGTCAATGTAACACACCCAGGGAAGAGCAGACTGATCCCACTCTGTCAATGTAACACACACAGGGAAGACCTGACTGACCCCACTCAGTCAATGTAACACACAGGGAAGAGCAGACTGACCTCACTCTGTTAATATAACACACACAGGGAAGGGCAGACCGACCCCACTCTGTCAATGTAACACACCCAGGGAAGAGCACACTGACCTCACTCTGTCAATGTAACACCCCCAGGGAAGAGCAGACTGACCTCATTCTTTCAATGTAACTCACAAAGGGAAGAGCAGACTGCCCCCACTCTGTCAATGTAACACACCCAGGGAAGAGCAGACTGACCTCACTCTGTCAATGTAACACACCCAGTGCAGACAAGACTGACCCCACTCTGTCAATGTAACGCACCCAGCGAAGAGCAGACTCACCCCACTCTGTCAATGTAACCCACCCAGGGTAGAGCAGACTGACCCCACTCTGTTAATGTAACCCACCCAGGGAAGAGCAAACTGTTTCCACTCTGTCGATGTAACACACCCTGGGAAGCGCAGACTCACCCCACTCTCTCAATGTAACCCACCCAGGGAAGAGCAGACTGACCCCACTCTGTCAATGTAACACCCCCAGGGAAGAGCAGACTGACCCTTCTCTGTCAATGTAAGACACCCAGGGAAGTGCAGACTGACCCAACTCTGTCAATGTAACTCACCCAGGGAAGATCCGACTGACCCCACCCAGTCAATGTAACCCACCCACGGAAGAGCAGACTGACCCCACTCGGTCAATGTAACCCTCCCAAGAAAGAGCAGACTGACCCCACTCTGTCAATGTAACACCCCCAGGGAAGAGCAGACTGACCACACTCTGTAAATGTAACACACACAGGGAACAGCAGACTGACACAACTCTGTCAATGGAACACACCCAGGGAAGATCAGATTGACCCCACTCTGTCAATGTAACACATCCAGGGAAGTGCAGACTGTCCCCACACTGTCAATGTAACACACCCAGGCGAGATCAGATTGACCCCACTCTGTCAATGTAACACACCCAGGGAAGTGCAGACTGACCCCACACTGTCAATGTAACACACCCAGGCGAGATCAGATTGACCCCACTCTGTCAATGTAACACACCCAGGGAAGAGCACACTGACCCCACTCTGTCAATGTAACACACCCAGGGAACAGCAGACTGACCACACTCTGTCAATGTAACACACCCAGGGAAGAGCAGACTGACCCCACTCTGTCAATGTAACACACTCAGGGCAGAGCAGACTGACCCCAGGCTGTCAATGTAACTCACAAAGGGAAGAGCAGACTGACCCCACTCTGTCAATGTAACCCACCCAGGGAAGAGCAGACTGACTCCACTCTGTCAATGTAACACACCCAGGGAAGAGCAGACTGACCACACTCTGTCAATGTAACACACGCAGGGAAGTGCAGACTGACCCCAGTCTGTCAATGTAACTCACAAAGGGAAGAGCAGACTGCCCCCACTCTGTCAATGTAACACATCCAGGAAAGAGCAGACTGACCCCTCTGTGTCAATGTAACTCACCCAGGGCAGACAAGACTGACCCCACTCTGTCAATGTAACGCACCCAGCGAAGAGCAGACTGACCCCACTCTGTCAAAGTAACCCACCCAGGGCAGAGCAGACTGACCCCACTCTGTTAATGTAACCCACCCAGGGAAGAGCAAACTGTTTCCACTCTGTCGATGTAACACCCCCAGGGAAGAGCAGACTGACCCCACTCTGTCAATGTAACACACCCAGGGAAGAGCAGACTGACCCCACTCTGTCAATGTTACACACCCAGGGAAGAGCAGACTGACCCCACTCTCTCAATGTAACACATCCAGGGAAAAGCAGACTGACCCCACTCTCTCAATGTAACACACCCGGGGAAGAACAGACTGACCCCACTCTGTCAATGTAACGCACTCAGCGAAGAGCAGACTGACCCCACTCTGACATTGTAACCCAGTCAGTTTAGAGCAGACTGACCACACTCTGTTAATGTAACCCACCCAGGGAAGAGCAAACTGTTTCCACTCTGTCTGTGTAACGCACCCTGGGAAGATCAGACTCACCCCACTCTGTCAATGTAACACATCCAGGTAAGAGCAGACTGACCCTTCACTGTCAATGTAAGACACCCAGGGAAGTGCAGACTGACCCAACTCTGTCAATGTAACTCACCAAGGGAAGATACGACTGACCCCACTCTGTCAATGTAACACCCCCTGGGAAGAGCAGACTGACCCCATTCTGTCAATGTAACTCACTCAGGGAAGAGCAGACTGACCCCACTCAGTCAATGTATCTCACAAAGGGAAGAGCAGACTGACTCCAATCTGTCAATGTAACACATCCAGGGAAGAGCAGACTGACCACACTCTGTCAATGTAACGCACGCAGGGAAGTGCAGACTGACCACACTCTGTCAAAGTAACACCACCAGGGCATA
Source organism: Chiloscyllium punctatum (assembly GCF_047496795.1). NCBI lineage: Eukaryota > Metazoa > Chordata > Chondrichthyes > Orectolobiformes > Hemiscylliidae > Chiloscyllium > Chiloscyllium punctatum. Next base: position 67,222,641 of record NC_092751.1, on the reverse strand, counting down.
GCCGACTGACCCCACTCTGTCAATGTAACACACCCAGGGAAGAGCAGACTGACACCACTCTGTCAATGTAACACACCCAGGGCAGAGCAGACTGACCACAGTCTGTCAATGTAACTCACAAAGGGAAGAGCAGACTGACCCCACTCTGTCAATGTAACCCACCCAGGGAAGAGCAGACTGACTCCACACTGTCAATGTAACACACCCAGGGAAGAGCAGACTGACCACACTCTGTCAATGTAACACACGTAGGGAAGTGCAGACTGACCCCACTCTGTCAATGTAACACACCCAGGGAAGAGCAGACTGACCCCACTCTGTCAATGTAACTCAAAAAGGGAAGAGCAGACTGACCCCACTCTGTCAATGTAACACACCCAGGGAAGAGCAGACTGACTCCACTCTGTCAATGTAACACACCCAGGGAAGAGCAGACTGACCCCACTCTGTCAATGTAACTCACAAAGGGAAGAGCAGACTGACGCCACTCTGTCAATGTAACCCACCCAGGGAAGAGCAGACCGACCCCACTGCGTCAATGTAACACACCCAGGGAAGAGCAGACTGATCCCACTCTGTCAATGTAACACACACAGGGAAGACCTGACTGACCCCACTCAGTCAATGTAACACACAGGGAAGAGCAGACTGACCTCACTCTGTTAATATAACCACACAGGGAAGGGCAGACCGACCCCACTCTGTCAATGTAACACAGCCAGGGAAGAGCACACTGACCTCACTCTGTCAATGTAACACCCCCAGGGAAGAGCAGACTGACCTCATTCTTTCAATGTAACTCACAACGGGAAGAGCAGACTGCCCCCACTCTGTCAATGTAACACACCCAGGGAAGAGCAGACTGACCTCACTCTGTCAATGTAACACACCCAGGGCAGACAAGACTGACCCCACTCTGTCAATGTAACGCACCCAGCGAAGAGCAGACTCACCCCACTCTGTCAATGTAACCCACCCAGGGTAGAGCAGACTGACCCCACTCTGTTAATGTAACCCACCCAGGGAAGAGCAAACTGTTTCCACTCTGTCGATGTAACACACCCTGGGAAGAGCAGACTCACCCCACTCTCTCAATGTAACCCACCCAGGGAAGAGCAGACTGACCCCACTCTGTCAATGTAACACCCCCAGGGAAGAGCAGACTGACCCTTCTCTGTCAATGTAAGACACCCAGGGAAGTGCAGACTGACCCAACTCTGTCAATGTAACTCACCCAGGGAAGATCCGACTGACCCCACCCAGTCAATGTAACCCACCCACGGAAGAGCAGACTGACCCCACTCGGTCAATGTAACCCTCCCAAGAAAGAGCAGACTGACCCCACTCTGTCAATGTAACACCCCCAGGGAAGAGCAGACTGACCACACTCTGTAAATGTAACACACACAGGGAACAGCAGACTGACACAACTCTGTCAATGGAACACACCCAGGGAAGATCAGATTGACCCCACTCTGTCAATGTAACACATCCAGGGAAGTGCAGACTGTCCCCACACTGTCAATGTAACACACCCAGGCGAGATTAGATTGACCCCACTCTGTCAATGTAACACACCCAGGGAAGTGCAGACTGACCCCACACTGTCAATGTAACACACCCAGGCGAGATCAGATTGACCCCACTCTGTCAATGTAACACACCCAGGGAAGAGCACACTGACCCCACTCTGTCAATGTAACACACCCAGGGAACAGCAGACTGACCCCACTCTGACATTGTAACCCAGTCAGTTTAGAGCAGACTGACCACACTCTGTTAATGTAACCCACCCAGGGAAGAGCAAACTGTTTCCACTCTGTCTGTGTAACGCACACTGGGAAGAGCAGACTCACCCCACTCTGTCAATGTAACACATCCAGGTAAGAGCAGACTGACCCTTCACTGTCAATGTAAGACACCCAGGGAAGTGCAGACTGACCCAACTCTGTCAATGTAACTCACCAAGGGAAGATACGACTGACCCCACTCTGTCAATGTAACACCCCCTGGGAAGAGCAGACTGACCCCATTCTGTCAATGTAACTCACTCAGGGAAGAGAAGACTGACCCCACTCAGTCAATGTATCTCACAAAGGGAAGAGCAGACTGACTCCAATCTGTCAATGTAACACACCCAGGGAAGAGCAGACTGACCACACTCTGTCAATGTAACGCACGCAGGGAAGTGCAGACTGACCACACTCTGTCAAAGTAACACCACCAGGGCATAGCCGACTGACCCCACTCTGTCAATGTAACACACCCAGGGAAGAGCAGACTGACACCACTCTGTCAATGTAACACACCCAGGGCAGAGCAGACTGACCACAGTCTGTCAATGTAACTCACAAAGGGAAGAGCAGACTGACCCCACTCTGTCAATGTAACCCACCCAGGGAAGAGCAGACTGACACCACTCTGTCAATGTAACACACCCAGGGAAGAGCAGACTGACCACACTCTGTCAATGTAACACACGTAGGGAAGTGCAGACTGACCCCACTCTGTCAATGTAACACACCCAGGGAAGAGCAGACTGACCCCACTCTGTCAATGTAACTCAAAAAGGGAAGAGCAGACTGACCCCACTCTGTCAATGTAACACACCCAGGGAAGAGCAGACTGACCCCACTCTGTCAATGTAACTCACAAAGGGAAGAGCAGACTGACGCCACTCTGTCAATGTAACCCACCCAGGGAAGAGCAGACCGACCCCACTGCGTCAATGTAACACACCCAGGGAAGAGCAGACTGATCCCACTCTGTCAATGTAACACACACAGGGAAGACCTGACTGACCCCACTCAGTCAATGTAACACACAGGGAAGAGCAGACTGACCTCACTCTGTTAATATAACACACACAGGGAAGGGCAGACCGACCCCACTCTGTCAATGTAACACACCCAGGGAAGAGCACACTGACCTCACTCTGTCAATGTAACACCCCCAGGGAAGAGCAGACTGACCTCATTCTTTCAATGTAACTCACAAAGGGAAGAGCAGACTGCCCCCACTCTGTCAATGTAACACACCCAGGGAAGAGCAGACTGACCTCACTCTGTCAATGTAACACACCCAGGGCAGACAAGACTGACCCCACTCTGTCAATGTAACGCACCCAGCGAAGAGCAGACTCACCCCACTCTGTCAATGTAACCCACCCAGGGTAGAGCAGACTGACCACACTCTGTTAATGTAACCCACCCAGGGAAGAGCAAACTGTTTCCACTCTGTCGATGTAACACACCCTGGGAAGAGCAGACTCACCCCACTCTCTCAATGTAACCCACCCAGGGAAGAGCCGACTGACCCCACTCTGTCAATGTAACACCCCCAGGGAAGAGCAGACTGACCCTTCTCTGTCAATGTAAGACACCCAGGGAAGTGCAGACTGACCCAACTCTGTCAATGTAACTCACCCAGGGAAGATCCGACTGACCCCACCCAGTCAATGTAACCCACCCACGGAAGAGCAGACTGACCCCACTCGGTCAATGTAACCCTCCCAAGAAAGAGCAGACTGACCCCACTCTGTCAATGTAAAACCCCCAGGGAAGAGCAGACTGACCACACTCTGTAAATGTAACACACACAGGGAACAGCAGACTGACACAACTCTGTCAATGGAACACACCCAGGGAAGATCAGATTGACCCCACTCTGTCAATGTAACACATCCAGGGAAGTGCAGACTGTCCCCACACTGTCAATGTAACACACCCAGGCGAGATCAGATTGACCCCACTCTGTCAATGTAACACACCCAGGGAAGTGCAGACTGACCCCACACTGTCAATGTAACACACCCAGGCGAGATCAGATTGACCCCACTCTGTCAATGTAACACACACAGGGAAGAGCACACTGACCCCACTCTGTCAATGTAACACACCCAGGGAACAGCAGACTGACCACACTCTGTCAATGTAACACACCCAGGGAAGAGCAGACTGACCCCACTCTGTCAATGTAAAACACCCAGGGATGAGCAGACTGACCCCACTCTTTCAATGTAACTCACAAAGGGAAGAGCAGACTGACCCCACTCTGCCAATGTAACACACCCAGGGAAGAGCAGACTGACCTCACTCTGTCAATGTAACACACACAGGGAAGGGCAGACCGACCCAACTCTGTGAGCGTAACACACTCAGGGAAGAGCAGACTGACCCCACTCTGTCAATGTAACACCCCCAGGGAAGAGCTGACTGACCCCACTCTGTCAATGTAACACCCCCAGGGAAGAGCAGACTGACCACACTCTGTCAATGTAACACACCCAGGGAAGTGCAGACTGACCCCACTCTGTCAATGTAACACCCCCAGGGAAGACCTGACTGACCCCACTCAGTCAATGTAACACACAGGGAAGAGCAGACTGACCTCACTCTGTTAATATAACACACACAGGGAAGGGCAGACCGACCCCACTCTGTCAATGTAACACACCCAGGGAAGAGCAGACTGACCCCACTCTGCCAATGGAACACACCCAGGGAAAAGCAGACTGACCCCACTCTGTCAATGTAACACACTCGGGGAAGAGCAGACTGACGCCACTCTGTCAATGTAACACACACAGGGAAGAGCAGACTGACCCACTTTGTCAATGAACCACAAACAGGGAAGAGCAGACTGACCCCACTCTGTCAATGTAACACCCCCAGGGAAGAGCAGACTGACCCAACTCTGTCAATGTAACCCACCCAAGGAAGATCCGACTGACCCCACCCAGTCAATGTAACCCACCCACGGAAGAGCAGACTGACCCCACTCGGTCAATGTAACCCACCCAAGAAAGAGCAGACTGACCCCACTCTGTCAATGTAACACCCCCAGGGAAGAGCAGACTGACCACACTCTGTAAATGTAACACACACACGGAACAGCAGACTGACACAACTCTGTCAATGGAACACACCCAGGGAAGATCAGATTGACCCCACTCTGTCAATGTAACACATCCAGGGAAGTGCAGACTGTCCCCACACTGTCAATGTAACACACCCAGGCGAGATCAGATTGACCCCACTCTGTCAATGTAACACACCCAGGGAAGTGCAGACTGACCCCACACTGTCAATGTAACACACCCAGGCGAGATCAGATTGACCCCACTCTGTCAATGTAACACACCCTGGGAAGAGCACACTGACCCCACTCTGTCAATGTAACACACCCAGGGAACAGCAGACTGACCACACTCTGTCAATGTAACACACCCAGGGAAGAGCAGACTGACCCCACTCTGTCAATGTAAAACACCCAGGGATGAGCAGACTGACCCCACTCTTTCAATGTAACTCACAAAGGGAAGAGCAGACTGACCCCACTCTGCCAATGTAACACACCCAGGGAAGAGCAGACTGACCTCACTCTGTCAATGTAACACACACAGGGAAGGGCAGACCGACCCCACTCTGTGAACGTAACACACCCAGGGAAGAGCAGACTGACCCCACTCTGTCAATGTAACACCCCCAGGGAAGAGCTGACTGACCCCACTCTGTCAATGTAACACCCCCAGGGAAGAGCAGACTGACCACACTCTGTCAATGTAACACACCCAGGGAAGTGCAGACCGACTTCACTCTTTCAATGTAACACCCCCAGGGAAGAGCAGACTAACCCCACTCTGCCAATGTAACATACCCATTGATGAGCAGACTGACCCCACTCTGTAAATGTAACTCACAAAGGGAAGAGCAGACTGACCCCACTCTGTCAATGTAACACACAGGGAAGAGCAGACTGACCCCACTCTGTCAATGTAACACACCCATGGAAGAACAGCCTGACCCCACTCTGTCAAAGTAACACAACCTGTAAAGAGCAGACTGACCCCACTCTGTCAATGTAACTCACACAGGGAAGGCAAACCGATCCCACTCTGTCAATTTAACACAACCAGGGAAGAGCAGACTGACCCCACTCTGTCAATGTAACCCACCCAGGAAAGAGCAGACTAACACCACTCTCTCAATGTAACACACACAGGGAAGAGCAGACCGACCCCACTCTGTCAATGTAACACACCCTGGGAAGAGCAGAATCACCCCATACTGTCAATGTAACCCACCCAGGGAAGAGCAGACTGACCCCACTCTGCCAATGTAACACACCCAGGGAAAAGCAGACTGACCCCACTCTGTCAATGTAACACACTCGGGGAAGAGCAGACTGACCCCACTTTGTCAATGAACCACAAACAGGGAAGAGCAGACTGACCCCACTCTGTCAATGTAACACCCGCAGGGAAGAGCAGACTGACCCAACTCTGTCAATGTAACCCACCCAAGGAAGAGCAGACTGACCCCACTCTGTCAATGTAACACACCCAGGGAAGAGCAGACTGACCACAAACTGTAAATGTAACACACACAGGGAAGAGCACACTGACCCCACTCTGTCAATGTAACACCGCCAGGGAAGAGCAGACTGACCACAAACTGGAAATGTAACACTCACAGGGAAGAGCAGCCTGACCCGACTCTGTCAATGTAACACACCCAGGCGAGATCAGATTGACCCCACTCTGTCAATGTAACACACCCAGGGAAGTTCTGACTGACCCGACTCTGTCAATTTAACACCCCCAGGGAAGAGCAGACGGACCACACTCTATAAATGTAACACACACAGGGAAGAGCAGACTGACACAACTCTGTCAATGGAACACACCCAGGGAAGATCAGATTGACCCCACTCTGTCAATGTAACACACCCAGGGAAGTGTAGACTGTCCCCACACTGTCAATGTAACAGACCCAGGCGAGAACAGATTGACCCCACTCTGGCAATGTAACACACCCAGGGAAGCGCAGACTGACCCCACACTGTCAATGTAACACACCCAGGGAAGAGCACACTGACCCCAATCTGTCAATGTAACACACCCAGGGAAGTGCAGACTGACCCCACTCTGTTAATGTAAAACACCCAGGGATGAGCAGACTGACCCAACTCTGTCAATGTAACTCACAAAGGGAAGAGCAGACTGACCCCACTCTGTCAATGTAACACACCCTGGGAAGAGCAGACTGACCTCACTCTGTCAATGTAACACACACAGGGAAGGGCAGACCGACCCCACTCTGTGAATGTAACACACCCAGGGAAGAGCAGACTGTCCCCACTCTGTCAATGTAACACCCCCAGGGAAGAGCTGACTGACCCCACTCTGTCAATGTAACACCCTCAGGGAAGAGCAGACTGACCACACTCTGTCAATGTAACACACCCAGGGAAGTGCAGACTGACCCCACTCTGTCAATGTAACACCCCCAGGGAAGAGCAGACTAACCCCACTCTGCCAATGTAACACACCCATTGATGAGCAGACTGACCCCACTCTGACAATGTAACACACAGGGAAGAGCAGACTGACCCCACTCTGTCAATGTAACACACAGGGAAGAGCAGACTGACCCCACTCTGTCAATGGAACACACCCAGGGAAGAGCAGACTGACCCAACACTGTCAATGTAACACACACATGGAAGAACAGACTGACCCCACTCTGTCAATGTAACACACTCTTTAAAGAGCAGACTGACCCCACTCTGTCAATGAAAAACACACAGGGAAGGGCAGACCGACCCCCCCCCCTGTCAATGTAACACACTCAGTGAAGAGCAGACTGACCCGACTCTGTCAATGTAACACACCCAGGGAAGAGCAGACTGACCCCACTCTGTCAATGTAATACACCCGGGGAAGAGCAGACTGACCCCACTCTGTCAATGTAACACACTCTGTAAAGAGCAGACTGACCCCACTCTGTCAATGTAAAACACACAGGGAAGGGCAGACCGACCCCACTCTGACAATGTAACACACCCAGGGAAGAGCAGACTGACCCTTCTCTGTGAATGCAACACATCCAGGGAAGGGCAGACTGACCCAATTCTGTTAATTTAACACCCCCAGGGAAGAGCAGACTGACCCCACTCTTTCAATGTAACACACACAGGGAAGTGCAGACTTACCCCACTCTGTCAATGTAACCCACCGAGGGAAGAGCAGACTGACCCTTCTCTGTGATTGCAACACATCCAGGGAAGGGCAGACTGACCCCATTCTGTCAATGTTACACACAGGGAATAGCAGACTGACCCCACTCTGTCAATGTAACACACCCATGGAAGAACAGACTGACCCCACTATGTCAATGTAACACACCCTGTAAAGAGCAGACTGACCCCACTCTGTCAATGTAACACACACAGGGAAGAGCTGACTGACCCCACTCTGTCAATTTAACGCACCCAGTTTTGAGCAGACTGACCCCACTCTGTCAACGTAACACACACAGGGAAGGGCAGACCAACCTAACTCTGTCAATGTAACACAACCTGTAAAGAGCAGACTGACCCCACTCTGTCAATGTAACACACCCAGGTTTGAGCACACTGATCCCACTCTGTCAATGTAACCCACCCAGGAAAGAGCAGACTGACCCCACTCTGTCAATGTAACACACACAGGGAAGAGCAGACTGACCCCACTCTGTCAATGTAACACACCCAGGGAAGAGCAGACTGACCCCACTCTGTCAATATAACACACCCAGGGAAGAGCAGACTGGCCCCACTCTATCAATACAACACCCCCAGGGAAGATCAGACTGACCCCATTCTATCAAAGTAACACACCCAGGGAAGAGCAGACTGACCCCACTCTGTCACTATAACACCCACAGGGAAGAGTAGACTGACCCCACTCTTTCAATGTAACACCCCCAGGGAAGAGCAGACTGACCCCACTCTGTCAATGTAACACCCCCAGGTAAGGGCAGACTGAGCACACTCTGTCAATGTAAGCCCCCCAGGGAAGAGCAGACTGAGCACACTCTGTCAATGTAACACACCCAGGGAAGAGCAGACTGACCCCACTCTGTCAATGTATCAGACCCAGGGAAGAGCAGACTGACCCCAATCTGTCAGTGTAACACACCCAGGGAAGGGCAGACTGACCCCACTCTGTCAATATGACACACCCAGGGAAGAGCAGACGGACCCCACTCTGTCAATGTAACACACCCAGGGAAGAGCAGACGGACCCCACTCTGTCAATATAACACACCCAGGGAAGAGCAGACTGACCCCTCTCTGTCAATGTAACACACCCAGGGAAGAGCAGACTGACCCCAATCTGTCAATGTAACTCAAAAAGGGAAGAGGAGACTGACCCCGCTCTGTCAATGTAACACACACAGGGAAGAGCAGACTGACCCCACTCTGTCAATGTAACACACCCAGGGAAGAGCAGACTGACCCCACTCTGTCAATATAACACACCCAGGGAAGAGCAGACTGGCCCCACTCTATCAATACAACACCCCCAGGGAAGATCAGACTGACCCCATTCTATCAAAGTAACACACCCAGGGAAGAGCAGACTGACCCCACTCTGTCACTATAACACCCACAGGGAAGAGTAGACTGACCCCACTCTTTCAATGTAACACCCCCAGGGAAGAGCAGACTGACCCCACTCTGTCAATGTAACACCCCCAGGTAAGGGCAGACTGAGCACACTCTGTCAATGTAAGCCCCCCAGGGAAGAGCAGACTGAGCACACTCTGTCAATGTAACACACCCAGGGAAGAGCAGACTGACCCCACTCTGTCAATGTATCAGACCCAGGGAAGAGCAGACTGACCCCAATCTGTCAGTGTAACACACCCAGGGAAGGGCAGACTGACCCCACTCTGTCAATATGACACACCCAGGGAAGAGCAGACGGACCCCACTCTGTCAATGTAACACACCCAGGGAAGAGCAGACGGACCCCACTCTGTCAATGTAACACACCCAGGGAAGAGCAGACTGACCACACTCTGTCAATGTAACACACGCAGGGAAGTGCAGACTGACCCCAGTCTGTCAATGTAACTCACAAAGGGAAGAGCAGACTGCCCCCACTCTGTCAATGTAACACATCCAGGAAAGAGCAGACTGACCCCTCTGTGTCAATGTAACTCACCCAGGGCAGACAAGACTGACCCCACTCTGTCAATGTAACGCACCCAGCGAAGAGCAGACTGACCCCACTGTGTCAAAGTAACACACCCAGGGAAGAGCAGACTGACCCCACACTTTCAATGTAACCCACCGAGGGAAGAGGAGACTGACCCCTCTCTGCCAATGTAACACACCCAGGGAAGAGCAGACAGAAACCACTCTGGCAATGTAACACACCCAGGGAAGATCAGACTGACCCCAATCTGTCAATGTCACGCACCCAGGGAAGAGCAGACTGACCGCACTCTGTCAATGTAACACACCCAGGGAAGAGCAGATTGATCCCACTATGTCAATGTAACACATCCAGGGAAGAGCAGACTGACCCCACACTTTCAATGTAACACATCCAGGGAAGAGCAGACTGACCGCACTCGGTGAATGTAATCCACCCAGGGAAGAGCAGACTGAACCCTCTCTGTCAATGAAACACACCCAGGGAAGAGCAGATTTACCCCACTCAGTCAATGTAACAGACCCAGGGAAGAGCAGACTGACCCCACTCTGTCAATGTAACACACCCAGGGAAGGGCAGACTGACCCCATTCTGTCAATGTAACACACCCAGGGAAGAACAGACTGACCCCACTCTGTCAATGTCACGCACCCAGGGAAGAGCAGACTGACCGCACTCTGTCAATGTAATACACCCAGGGAAGAGCAGATTGATCCCACTGTGTCAATGTAACACACCCAGGGAAGAGCAGACTGACCCCACACTTTCAATGTAACACATCCAGGGAAGAGCAGACTGACCGCACTCGGTCAATGTAACGCACCCAGGGAAGAGCAGACTGACCCCTCTCTGTCAATGTAACACAGCCAGGGAAGAGCAGATTTACCCCACTCAGTCACTGTAACAGACCCAGGGAAGAGCAGACTGACCCCACTCTGTCAATGTAACACACCCAGGGAAGAGCAGACTGACCCCATTCTGTCAATGTAACACACCCAGGGAAGAACAGACTGACCCCACTCTGTCAATGTAAGACACCCAGGGGAGAGCAGACTTACCCCACTCTGTCAATGTAAAACACCCAAGGAAGAGCAGATTGACCCCACTCTGTCAATGTAACACAACCAGGGAAGAGCAGACTGATCCCACTCTGTCAATGTAACACACCCAGGGAAGAGCACACTGACCCCACTCTGTCAATGTAACACACCCAGGGAAGAGCAGATTGACCCAACTCTGTCAAAGTAACACACGCAGAGAAGAGCGGACTGACCCCACTCTGTCAAAGTAACACACCCAGGGAAGAGCAGACTGACCCCTCTCTGTCAATGTCACGCACACAGGGAAGAGCAGACTGACCGCACTCTGTCAATGTCACGCACCCAGGGAAGAGCAGACTGACCCCACTGTGTCAATGTAACACACCCAGGGAAGAGCAGACTGACCCCACACTTTCAATGTAACACATCCAGGGAAGAGCAGACTGACCCCTCTCTGTCAATGTAAACACCCAGGCAAGAGCAGACTGACCGCACTCTGTCAATGTCACGCACCCAGGGAAGAGCAGACTGACCCCACTGTGTCAATGTAACACACCCAGGGAAGAGCAGACTGACCCCACACTTTCAATGTAACACATCCAGGGAAGAGCAGACTGACCCCTCTCTGTCAATGTAACACACCCAGGCAAGAGCAGACGGACCCCACTCTGTCAATGTAACACACCCAGGGAAGAGCAGACTGACCCCACCCTGTCAATGTAACACACTCAGGGAAGAGCAGACTGACCCCCCTCTGTCAATGAAACACACCCAGGGAAGAGGAGACTGACCGCACTCTGCCAATATAATCCAGCCAGGGAAGAGCAGACTGACCCCACTCTGTCAATGTAACACACCCAGGGAAGTGCAGACTGGCCCCACTCTGCCAATGTTACACACCCAGGGATGAGCAGACTGACCACTCTCTGTCAATGTAACACTCCCAGGGAAGAACTAACTGACACCACTCTGGCAATGTAACACAGCCAGGGAAGAGCAGACTGACCTCACTCGGTCAATATAACAGACACAGGGAAGAGCAGACTGACCACACTCTGTCATTGCAACACACCCAGGGAAGAGCAGACAGAGTTCACTCTGTCAATGTAACACTCACAGGGAAGAGCAGACTGACCCCTTTCTCTCAACGTTATACACCCAGGGAAGATCAGACTTACCCAATTCTGTCAATGTAAAACACCCTGGGAAGAGCAGACTGACCCCACTCTGTCAATGTAACACACCCAGGGAAGAGCAGACTGACCCGACACTTTCAATGTAACCCACCGGGGGAAGAGCAGACTGACCACGCTCTGTCAATGTAACACACCCAGGGAAGAGCAGACTAACACCACTCTGTCAATGTAACACACCCAGGGAAAGGCAGACAGACCCTGTTCTGTCAATGTAACACACCCAGGGAAGAGCATACTGACCCCACTCTGTCTATGTAACGCACCCAGGGAAGAGCAGACTGACCCCACTCTGTCAATATCACAGACCCAGGGAAAAGCAGACTGACCCCACTCTGTCAATGTAACACATCCAGGGAAGAGCAGACTAAACCCACTCTGTCAAAGTAACACACTCAGGGAAGAACAGACTGACCCCACTCTGTCAATGTAACGCACCCAGGGAAGAGCAGACTGACTCCACTCTGTCAATGTAACAAACCCAGGGAAGAGCAGACTGACCCCACTCTGTCAATGTAACACACCCAGGGAAGAGCAGACTGCCTCCACTCTGTCAATGTAACACACCCAGGGAAGAGCAGACTGACCCAACTCTGTCAATATAACACACCCAGGGAAGAGCAGACTGACCCAACTCTGTCAATATAACACACCCAGGGAAGAGCAGACTGACCCCATTCTATCAAAGTAACACACCCAGGGAAGAGCAGACTGACCTCACTCTGTCACTGTAACACACCCAGTGAAGAGCAGACTGACTTCACTCTGTCAATGTAACACACCCAGGGAAGAGCAGACTGACCCCACTCTGTCAATGTAACACACTCAGGGCAGAGCAGACTGACCCCAGGCTGTCAATGTAACTCACAAAGGGAAGAGCAGACTGACCCCACTCTGTCAATGTAACCCACCCAGGGAAGAGCAGACTGACTCCACTCTGTCAATGTAACACACCCAGGGAAGAGCAGACTGACCACACTCTGTCAATGTAACACACGCAGGGAAGTGCAGACTGACCCCAGTCTGTCAATGTAACTCACAAAGGGAAGAGCAGACTGCCCCCACTCTGTCAATGTAACACATCCAGGAAAGAGCAGACTGACCCCTCTGTGTCAATGTAACTCACCCAGGGCAGACAAGACTGACCCCACTCTGTCAATGTAACGCACCCAGCGAAGAGCAGACTGACCCCACTCTGTCAAAGTAACCCACCCAGGGTAGAGCAGACTGACCCCACTCTGTTAATGTAACCCACCCAGGGAAGAGCAAACTGTTTCCACTCTGTCGATGTAACACACCCTGGGAAGAGCAGACTCACCCCACTCTCTCAATGTAACTCACCCAGGGAAGAGCAGACTGACCCCACTGTGTCAATGTAACACACCCAGGGAAGAGCAGACTGACCCCACACTTTCAATGTAACACATCCAGGGAAGAGCAGACTGACCCCTCTCTGTCAATGTAACACACCCAGGGAAGAGCAGACGGACCCCACTCTGTCAATGTAACACACCCAGGGAAGAGCAGACTGACCCCTCTCTGTCAATGTCACGCACCCAGGGAAGAGCAGACTGACCGCACACTGTCAATGTAACACACCCAGGGAAGAGCAGATTGACCCCACTGTGTCAAAGTAACACACCCAGGGAAGAGCAGACTGACCCCACACTTTCAATGTAACCCACCGAGGGAAGAGGAGACTGACCCCTCTCTGCCAATGTAACACACCCAGGGAAGAGCAGACAGAAACCACTCTGGCAATGTAACACACCCAGGGAAGATCAGACTGACCCCAATCTGTCAATGTCACGCACCCAGGGAAGAGCAGACTGACCGCACTCTGTCAATGTAACACACCCAGGGAAGAGCAGATTGATCCCACTATGTCAATGTAACACATCCAGGGAAGAGCAGACTGACCCCACACTTTCAATGTAACACATCCAGGGAAGAGCAGACTGACCGCACTCGGTGAATGTAATCCACCCAGGGAAGAGCAGACTGAACCCTCTCTGTCAATGAAACACACCCAGGGAAGAGCAGATTTACCCCACTCAGTCAATGTAACAGACCCAGGGAAGAGCAGACTGACCCCACTCTGTCAATGTAACACACCCAGGGAAGGGCAGACTGACCCCATTCTGTCAATGTAACACACCCAGGGAAGAACAGACTGACCCCACTCTGTCAATGTCACGCACCCAGGGAAGAGCAGACTGACCGCACTCTGTCAATGTAATACACCCAGGGAAGAGCAGATTGATCCCACTGTGTCAATGTAACACACCCAGGGAAGAGCAGACTGACCCCACACTTTCAATGTAACACATCCAGGGAAGAGCAGACTGACCGCACTCGGTCAATGTAACGCACCCAGGGAAGAGCAGACTGACCCCTCTCTGTCAATGTAACACAGCCAGGGAAGAGCAGATTTACCCCACTCAGTCACTGTAACAGACCCAGGGAAGAGCAGACTGACCCCACTCTGTCAATGTAACACACCCAGGGAAGAGCAGACTGACCCCATTCTGTCAATGTAACACACCCAGGGAAGAACAGACTGACCCCACTCTGTCAATGTAAGACACCCAGGGGAGAGCAGACTTACCCCACTCTGTCAATGTAAAACACCCAAGGAAGAGCAGATTGACCCCACTCTGTCAATGTAACACAACCAGGGAAGAGCAGACTGATCCCACTCTGTCAATGTAACACACCCAGGGAAGAGCACACTGACCCCACTCTGTCAATGTAACACACCCAGGGAAGAGCAGATTGACCCAACTCTGTCAGTGTAACACACCCAGGGAAGAGCAGACTGACTACACTCTGTCAAAGTAACACACGCAGAGAAGAGCGGACTGACCCCACTCTGTCAAAGTAACACACCCAGGGAAGAGCAGACTGACCCCTCTCTGTCAATGTCACGCACACAGGGAAGAGCAGACTGACCGCACTCTGTCAATGTCACGCACCCAGGGAAGAGCAGACTGACCCCACTGTGTCAATGTAACACACCCAGGGAAGAGCAGACTGACCCCACACTTTCAATGTAACACATCCAGGGAAGAGCAGACTGACCCCTCTCTGTCAATGTAAACACCCAGGCAAGAGCAGACTGACCGCACTCTGTCAATGTCACGCACCCAGGGAAGAGCAGACTGACCCCACTGTGTCAATGTAACACACCCAGGGAAGAGCAGACTGACCCCACACTTTCAATGTAACACATCCAGGGAAGAGCAGACTGACCCCTCTCTGTCAATGTAACACACCCAGGCAAGAGCAGACGGACCCCACTCTGTCAATGTAACACACCCAGGGAAGAGCAGACTGACCCCACCCTGTCAATGTAACACACTCAGGGAAGAGCAGACTGACCCCCCTCTGTCAATGAAACACACCCAGGGAAGAGGAGACTGACCGCACTCTGCCAATATAATCCAGCCAGGGAAGAGCAGACTGACCCCACTCTGTCAATGTAACACACCCAGGGAAGTGCAGACTGGCCCCACTCTGCCAATGTTACACACCCAGGGATGAGCAGACTGACCACTCTCTGTCAATGTAACACTCCCAGGGAAGAACTAACTGACACCACTCTGGCAATGTAACACAGCCAGGGAAGAGCAGACTGACCTCACTCGGTCAATATAACAGACACAGGGAAGAGCAGACTGACCACACTCTGTCATTGCAACACACCCAGGGAAGAGCAGACAGAGTTCACTCTGTCAATGTAACACTCACAGGGAAGAGCAGACTGACCCCTTTCTCTCAACGTTATACACCCAGGGAAGATCAGACTTACCCAATTCTGTCAATGTAAAACACCCTGGGAAGAGCAGACTGACCCCACTCTGTCAATGTAACACACCCAGGGAAGAGCAGACTGACCCGACACTTTCAATGTAACCCACCGGGGGAAGAGCAGACTGACCACGCTCTGTCAATGTAACACACCCAGGGAAGAGCAGACTAACACCACTCTGTCAATGTAACACACCCAGGGAAAGGCAGACAGACCCTGTTCTGTCAATGTAACACACCCAGGGAAGAGCATACTGACCCCACTCTGTCTATGTAACGCACCCAGGGAAGAGCAGACTGACCCCACTCTGTCAATATCACAGACCCAGGGAAAAGCAGACTGACCCCACTCTGTCAATGTAACACATCCAGGGAAGAGCAGACTAAACCCACTCTGTCAAAGTAACACACTCAGGGAAGAACAGACTGACCCCACTCTGTCAATGTAACGCACCCAGGGAAGAGCAGACTGACTCCACTCTGTCAATGTAACAAACCCAGGGAAGAGCAGACTGACCCCACTCTGTCAATGTAACACACCCAGGGAAGAGCAGACTGCCTCCACTCTGTCAATGTAACACACCCAGGGAAGAGCAGACTGACCCAACTCTGTCAATATAACACACCCAGGGAAGAGCAGACTGACCCAACTCTGTCAATATAACACACCCAGGGAAGAGCAGACTGACCCCATTCTATCAAAGTAACACACCCAGGGAAGAGCAGACTGACCTCACTCTGTCACTGTAACACACCCAGTGAAGAGCAGACTGACTTCACTCTGTCAATGTAACACACCCAGGGAAGAGCAGACTGACCCCACTCTGTCAATGTAACACACTCAGGGCAGAGCAGACTGACCCCAGGCTGTCAATGTAACTCACAAAGGGAAGAGCAGACTGACCCCACTCTGTCAATGTAACCCACCCAGGGAAGAGCAGACTGACTCCACTCTGTCAATGTAACACACCCAGGGAAGAGCAGACTGACCACACTCTGTCAATGTAACACACGCAGGGAAGTGCAGACTGACCCCAGTCTGTCAATGTAACTCACAAAGGGAAGAGCAGACTGCCCCCACTCTGTCAATGTAACACATCCAGGAAAGAGCAGACTGACCCCTCTGTGTCAATGTAACTCACCCAGGGCAGACAAGACTGACCCCACTCTGTCAATGTAACGCACCCAGCGAAGAGCAGACTGACCCCACTCTGTCAAAGTAACCCACCCAGGGTAGAGCAGACTGACCCCACTCTGTTAATGTAACCCACCCAGGGAAGAGCAAACTGTTTCCACTCTGTCGATGTAACACACCCTGGGAAGAGCAGACTCACCCCACTCTCTCAATGTAACCCACCCAGGGAAGAGCAGACTGACCCCACTCTGTCAATGTAACACCCCCAGGGAAGAGCAGACTGACCCCACTCTGTCAATGTAACACACCCAGGGAAGAGCAGACTGACCCCACTCTGTCAATGTTACACACCCAGGGAAGAGCAGACTGACCCCACTCTCTCAATGTAACACATCCAGGGAAAAGCAGACTGACCCCACTCTCTCAATGTAACACACCCGGGGAAGAACAGACTGACCCCACTCTGTCAATGTAACGCACCCAGCGAAGAGCAGACTGACCCCACTCTGACATTGTAACCCAGTCAGTTTAGAGCAGACTGACCACACTCTGTTAATGTAACCCACCCAGGGAAGAGCAAACTGTTTCCACTCTGTCTGTGTAACGCACCCTGGGAAGAGCAGACTCACCCCACTCTGTCAATGTAACACATCCAGGTAAGAGCAGACTGACCCTTCACTGTCAATGTAAGACACCCAGGGAAGTGCAGACTGACCCAACTCTGTCAATGTAACACCCCCTGGGAAGAGCAGACTGACCCCATTCTGTCAATGTAACTCACTCAGGGAAGAGCAGACTGACCCCACTCAGTCAATTTATCTCACAAAGGGAAGAGCAGACTGAATCCAATCTGTCAATGTAACACACCCAGGGAAGAGCAGACTGACCACATTCTGTCAATGTAACGCACGCAGGGAAGTGCAGACTGACCACACTCTGTCAAAGTAACACCACCAGGGCATAGCCGACTGACCCCACTCTGTCAATGTAACACACCCAGGGAAGAGCAGACTGACACCACTCTGTCAATGTAACACACCCAGGGCAGAGCAGACTGACCACAGTCTGTCAATGTAACTCACAAAGGGAAGAGCAGACTGACCCCACTCTGTCAATGTAACCCACCCAGGGAAGAGCAGACTGACTCCACTCTGTCAATGTAACACACCCAGGGAAGAGCAGACTGACCACACTCTGTCAATGTAACACACGTAGGGAAGTGCAGACTGACCCCACTCTGTCAATGTAACACACCCAGGGAAGTGCAGACTGACCCCACTCTGTCAATGTAACACACCCGGGGAAGAACAGACTGACCCCACTCTGTCAATGTAACGCACCCAGCGAAGAGCAGACTGACCCCACTCTGACATTGTAACCCAGTCAGTTTAGAGCAGACTGACCACACTCTGTTAATGTAACCCACCCAGGGAAGAGCAAACTGTTTCCACTCTGTCTGTGTAACGCACCCTGGGAAGAGCAGACTCACCCCACTCTGTCAATGTAACACATCCAGGTAAGAGCAGACTGACCCTTCACTGTCAATGTAAGACACCCAGGGAAGTGCAGACTGACCCAACTCTGTCAATGTAACTCACCAAGGGAAGATACGACTGACCCCACTCTGTCAATGTAACACCCCCTGGGAAGAGCAGACTGACCCCATTCTGTCAATGTAACTCACTCAGGGAAGAGCAGACTGACCCCACTCAGTCAATGTATCTCACAAAGGGAAGAGCAGACTGACTCCAATCTGTCAATGTAACACACCCAGGGAAGAGCAGACTGACCACATTCTGTCAATGTAACGCACGCAGGGAAGTGCAGACTGACCACACTCTGTCAAAGTAACACCACCAGGGCATAGCCGACTGACCCCACTCTGTCAATGTAACACACCCAGGGAAGAGCAGACTGACACCACTCTGTCAATGTAACACACCCAGGGCAGAGCAGACTGACCACAGTCTGTCAATGTAACTCACAAAGGGAAGAGCAGACTGACCCCACTCTGTCAATGTAACCCACCCAGGGAAGAGCAGACTGACTCCACTCTGTCAATGTAACACACCCAGGGAAGAGCAGACTGACCACACTCTGTCAATGTAACACACGTAGGGAAGTGCAGACTGACCCCACTCTGTCAATGTAACACACCCAGGGAAGAGCAGACTGACCCCACTCTGTCAATGTAACTCAAAAAGGGAAGAGCAGACTGACCCCACTCTGTCAATGTAACACACCCAGGGAAGAGCAGACTGACTCCACTCTGTCAATGTAACACACCCAGGGAAGAGCAGACTGACCCCACTCTGTCAATGTAACTCACAAAGGGAAGAGCAGACTGACGCCACTCTGTCAATGTAACCCACCCAGGGAAGAGCAGACCGACCCCACTGCGTCAATGTAACACACCCAGGGAAGAGCAGACTGATCCCACTCTGTCAATGTAACACACACAGGGAAGACCTGACTGACCCCACTCAGTCAATGTAACACACAGGGAAGAGCAGACTGACCTCACTCTGTTAATATAACACACACAGGGAAGGGCAGACCGACCCCACTCTGTCAATGTAACACACCCAGGGAAGAGCACACTGACCTCACTCTGTCAATGTAACACCCCCAGGGAAGAGCAGACTGACCGCATTCTTTCAATGTAACTCACAAAGGGAAGAGCAGACTGCCCCCACTCTGTCAATGTAACACACCCAGGGAAGAGCAGACTGACCTCACTCTGTCAATGTAACACACCCAGTGCAGACAAGACTGACCCCACTCTGTCAATGTAACGCACCCAGCGAAGAGCAGACTCACCCCACTCTGTCAATGTAACCCACCCAGGGTAGAGCAGACTGACCCCACTCTGTTAATGTAACCCACCCAGGGAAGAGCAAACTGTTTCCACTCTGTCGATGTAACACACCCTGGGAAGCGCAGACTCACCCCACTCTCTCAATGTAACCCACCCAGGGAAGAGCAGACTGACCCCACTCTGTCAATGTAACACCCCCAGGGAAGAGCAGACTGACCCTTCTCTGTCAATGTAAGACACCCAGGGAAGTGCAGACTGACCCAACTCTGTCAATGTAACTCACCCAGGGAAGATCCGACTGACCCCACCCAGTCAATGTAACCCACCCACGGAAGAGCAGACTGACCCCACTCGGTCAATGTAACCCTCCCAAGAAAGAGCAGACTGACCCCACTCTGTCAATGTAACACCCCCAGGGAAGAGCAGACTGACCACACTCTGTAAATGTAACACACACAGGGAACAGCAGACTGACACAACTCTGTCAATGGAACACACCCAGGGAAGATCAGATTGACCCCACTCTGTCAATGTAACACATCCAGGGAAGTGCAGACTGTCCCCACACTGTCAATGTAACACACCCAGGCGAGATCAGATTGACCCCACTCTGTCAATGTAACACACCCAGGGAAGTGCAGACTGACCCCACACTGTCAATGTAACACACCCAGGCGAGATCAGATTGACCCCACTCTGTCAATGTAACACACCCAGGGAAGAGCACACTGACCCCACTCTGTCAATGTAACACACCCAGGGAACAGCAGACTGACCACACTCTGTCAATGTAACACACCCAGGGAAGAGCAGACTGACCCCACTCTGTCAATGTAACACACTCAGGGCAGAGCAGACTGACCCCAGGCTGTCAATGTAACTCACAAAGGGAAGAGCAGACTGACCCCACTCTGTCAATGTAACCCACCCAGGGAAGAGCAGACTGACTCCACTCTGTCAATGTAACACACCCAGGGAAGAGCAGACTGACCACACTCTGTCAATGTAACACACGCAGGGAAGTGCAGACTGACCCCAGTCTGTCAATGTAACTCACAAAGGGAAGAGCAGACTGCCCCCACTCTGTCAATGTAACACATCCAGGAAAGAGCAGACTGACCCCTCTGTGTCAATGTAACTCACCCAGGGCAGACAAGACTGACCCCACTCTGTCAATGTAACGCACCCAGCGAAGAGCAGACTGACCCCACTCTGTCAAAGTAACCCACCCAGGGCAGAGCAGACTGACCCCACTCTGTTAATGTAACCCACCCAGGGAAGAGCAAACTGTTTCCACTCTGTCGATGTAACACACCCTGGGAAGAGCAGACTCACCCCACTCTCTCAATGTAACCCACCCAGGGAAGAGCAGACTGACCCCACTCTGTCAATGTAACACCCCCAGGGAAGAGCAGACTGACCCCACTCTGTCAATGTAACACACCCAGGGAAGAGCAGACTGACCCCACTCTGTCAATGTTACACACCCAGGGAAGAGCAGACTGACCCCACTCTCTCAATGTAACACATCCAGGGAAAAGCAGACTGACCCCACTCTCTCAATGTAACACACCCGGGGAAGAACAGACTGACCCCACTCTGTCAATGTAACGCACTCAGCGAAGAGCAGACTGACCCCACTCTGACATTGTAACCCAGTCAGTTTAGAGCAGACTGACCACACTCTGTTAATGTAACCCACCCAGGGAAGAGCAAACTGTTTCCACTCTGTCTGTGTAACGCACCCTGGGAAGATCAGACTCACCCCACTCTGTCAATGTAACACATCCAGGTAAGAGCAGACTGACCCTTCACTGTCAATGTAAGACACCCAGGGAAGTGCAGACTGACCCAACTCTGTCAATGTAACTCACCAAGGGAAGATACGACTGACCCCACTCTGTCAATGTAACACCCCCTGGGAAGAGCAGACTGACCCCATTCTGTCAATGTAACTCACTCAGGGAAGAGCAGACTGACCCCACTCAGTCAATGTATCTCACAAAGGGAAGAGCAGACTGACTCCAATCTGTCAATGTAACACACCCAGGGAAGAGCAGACTGACCACACTCTGTCAATGTAACGCACGCAGGGAAGTGCAGACTGACCACACTCTGTCAAAGTAACACCACCAGGGCATAGCCGACTGACCCCACTCTGTCAATGTAACACACCCAGGGAAGAGCAGACTGACACCACTCTGTCAATGTAACACACCCAGGGCAGAGCAGACTGACCACAGTCTGTCAATGTAACTCACAAAGGGAAGAGCAGACTGACCCCACTCTGTCAATGTAACCCACCCAGGGAAGAGCAGACTGACTCCACTCTGTCAATGTAACACACCCAGGGAAGAGCAGACTGACCACACTCTGTCAATGTAACACACGTAGGGAAGTGCAGACTGACCCCACTCTGTCAATGTAACACACCCAGGGAAGAGCAGACTGACCCCACTCTGTCAATGTAACTCAAAAAGGGAAGAGCAGACTGACCCCACTCTGTCAATGTAACACACCCAGGGAAGAGCAGACTGACTCCACTCTGTCAATGTAACACACCCAGGGAAGAGCAGACTGACCCCACTCTGTCAATGTAACTCACAAAGGGAAGAGCAGACTGACGCCACTCTGTCAATGTAACCCACCCAGGGAAGAGCAGACCGACCCCACTGCGTCAATGTAACACACCCAGGGAAGAGCAGACTGATCCCACTCTGTCAATGTAACACACACAGGGAAGACCTGACTGACCCCACTCAGTCAATGTAACACACAGGGAAGAGCAGACTGACCTCACTCTGTTAATATAACACACACAGGGAAGGGCAGACCGACCCCACTCTGTCAATGTAACACACCCAGGGAAGAGCACACTGACCTCACTCTGTCAATGTAACACCCCCAGGGAAGAGCAGACTGACCTCATTCTTTCAATGTAACTCACAACGGGAAGAGCAGACTGCCCCCACTCTGTCAATGTAACACACCCAGGGAAGAGCAGACTGACCTCACTCTGTCAATGTAACACACCCAGGGCAGACAAGACTGACCCCACTCTGTCAATGTAACGCACCCAGCGAAGAGCAGACTCACCCCACTCTGTCAATGTAACCCACCCAGGGTAGAGCAGACTGACCCCACTCTGTTAATGTAACCCACCCAGGGAAGAGCAAACTGTTTCCACTCTGTCGATGTAACACACCCTGGGAAGAGCAGACTCACCCCACTCTCTCAATGTAACCCACCCAGGGAAGAGCAGACTGACCCCACTCTGTCAATGTAACACCCCCAGGGAAGAGCAGACTGACCCTTCTCTGTCAATGTAAGACACCCAGGGAAGTGCAGACTGACCCAACTCTGTCAATGTAACTCACCCAGGGAAGATCCGACTGACCCCACCCAGTCAATGTAACCCACCCACGGAAGAGCAGACTGACCCCACTCGGTCAATGTAACCCTCCCAAGAAAGAGCAGACTGACCCCACTCTGTCAATGTAACACCCCCAGGGAAGAGCAGACTGACCACACTCTGTAAATGTAACACACACAGGGAACAGCAGACTGACACAACTCTGTCAATGGAACACACCCAGGGAAGATCAGATTGACCCCACTCTGTCAATGTAACACATCCAGGGAAGTGCAGACTGTCCCCACACTGTCAATGTAACACACCCAGGCGAGATCAGATTGACCCCACTCTGTCAATGTAACACACCCAGGGAAGTGCAGACTGACCCCACACTGTCAATGTAACACACCCAGGCGAGATCAGATTGACCCCACTCTGTCAATGTAACACACCCAGGGAAGAGCACACTGACCCCACTCTGTCAATGTAACACACCCAGGGAACAGCAGACTGACCCCACTCTGACATTGTAACCCAGTCAGTTTAGAGCAGACTGACCACACTCTGTTAATGTAACCCACCCAGGGAAGAGCAAACTGTTTCCACTCTGTCTGTGTAACGCACACTGGGAAGAGCAGACTCACCCCACTCTGTCAATGTAACACATCCAGGTAAGAGCAGACTGACCCTTCACTGTCAATGTAAGACACCCAGGGAAGTGCAGACTGACCCAACTCTGTCAATGTAACTCACCAAGGGAAGATACGACTGACCCCACTCTGTCAATGTAACACCCCCTGGGAAGAGCAGACTGACCCCATTCTGTCAATGTAACTCACTCAGGGAAGAGAAGACTGACCCCACTCAGTCAATGTATCTCACAAAGGGAAGAGCAGACTGACTCCAATCTGTCAATGTAACACACCCAGGGAAGAGCAGACTGACCACACTCTGTCAATGTAACGCACGCAGGGAAGTGCAGACTGACCACACTCTGTCAAAGTAACACCACCAGGGCATAGCCGACTGACCCCACTCTGTCAATGTAACACACCCAGGGAAGAGCAGACTGACACCACTCTGTCAATGTAACACACCCAGGGCAGAGCAGACTGAACACAGTCTGTCAATGTAACTCACAAAGGGAAGAGCAGACTGACCCCACTCTGTCAATGTAACCCACCCAGGGAAGAGCAGACTGACACCACTCTGTCAATGTAACACACCCAGGGAAGAGCAGACTGACCACACTCTGTCAATGTAACACACGTAGGGAAGTGCAGACTGACCCCACTCTGTCAATGTAACACACCCAGGGAAGAGCAGACTGACCCCACTCTGTCAATGTAACTCAAAAAGGGAAGAGCAGACTGACCCCACTCTGTCAATGTAACACACCCAGGGAAGAGCAGACTGACTCCACTCTGTCAATGTAACACACCCAGGGAAGAGCAGACTGACCCCACTCTGTCAATGTAACTCACAAAGGGAAGAGCAGACTGACGCCACTCTGTCAATGTAACCCACCCAGGGAAGAGCAGACCGACCCCACTGCGTCAATGTAACACACCCAGGGAAGAGCAGACTGATCCCACTCTGTCAATGTAACACACACAGGGAAGACCTGACTGACCCCACTCAGTCAATGTAACACACAGGGAAGAGCAGACTGACCTCACTCTGTTAATATAACACACACAGGGAAGGGCAGACCGA
The DNA here is from genome assembly GCF_047496795.1 of Chiloscyllium punctatum. Classification (NCBI taxonomy): domain Eukaryota; kingdom Metazoa; phylum Chordata; class Chondrichthyes; order Orectolobiformes; family Hemiscylliidae; genus Chiloscyllium; species Chiloscyllium punctatum. The sequence continues at coordinate 67,197,586 of NC_092751.1, read as the reverse complement.
CCCCACTCTGTCAATGTAACACACCCAGGGAAGAGCACACTGACCTCACTCTGTCAATGTAACACCCCCAGGGAAGAGCAGACTGACCTCATTCTTTCAATGTAACTCACAAAGGGAAGAGCAGACTGCCCCCACTCTGTCAATGTAACACACCCAGGGAAGAGCAGACTGACCTCACTCTGTCAATGTAACACACCCAGGGCAGACAAGACTGACCCCACTCTGTCAATGTAACGCACCCAGCGAAGAGCAGACTCACCCCACTCTGTCAATGTAACCCACCCAGGGTAGAGCAGACTGACCACACTCTGTTAATGTAACCCACCCAGGGAAGAGCAAACTGTTTCCACTCTGTCGATGTAACACACCCTGGGAAGAGCAGACTCACCCCACTCTCTCAATGTAACCCACCCAGGGAAGAGCCGACTGACCCCACTCTGTCAATGTAACACCCCCAGGGAAGAGCAGACTGACCCTTCTCTGTCAATGTAAGACACCCAGGGAAGTGCAGACTGACCCAACTCTGTCAATGTAACTCACCCAGGGAAGATCCGACTGACCCCACCCAGTCAATGTAACCCACCCACGGAAGAGCAGACTGACCCCACTCGGTCAATGTAACCCTCCCAAGAAAGAGCAGACTGACCCCACTCTGTCAATGTAACACCCCCAGGGAAGAGCAGACTGACCACACTCTGTAAATGTAACACACACAGGGAACAGCAGACTGACACAACTCTGTCAATGGAACACACCCAGGGAAGATCAGATTGACCCCACTCTGTCAATGTAACACATCCAGGGAAGTGCAGACTGTCCCCACACTGTCAATGTAACACACCCAGGCGAGATCAGATTGACCCCACTCTGTCAATGTAACACACCCAGGGAAGTGCAGACTGACCCCACACTGTCAATGTAACACACCCAGGCGAGATCAGATTGACCCCACTCTGTCAATGTAACACACACAGGGAAGAGCACACTGACCCCACTCTGTCAATGTAACACACCCAGGGAACAGCAGACTGACCACACTCTGTCAATGTAACACACCCAGGGAAGAGCAGACTGACCCCACTCTGTCAATGTAAAACACCCAGGGATGAGCAGACTGACCCCACTCTTTCAATGTAACTCACAAAGGGAAGAGCAGACTGACCCCACTCTGCCAATGTAACACACCCAGGGAAGAGCAGACTGACCTCACTCTGTCAATGTAACACACACAGGGAAGGGCAGACCGACCGAACTCTGTGAGCGTAACACACCCAGGGAAGAGCAGACTGACCCCACTCTGTCAATGTAACACCCCCAGGGAAGAGCTGACTGACCCCACTCTGTCAATGTAACACCCCCAGGGAAGAGCAGACTGACCACACTCTGTCAATGTAACACACCCAGGGAAGTGCAGACTGACCCCACTCTGTCAATGTAACACCCCCAGGGAAGACCTGACTGACCCCACTCAGTCAATGTAACACACAGGGAAGAGCAGACTGACCTCACTCTGTTAATATAACACACACAGGGAAGGGCAGACCGACCCCACTCTGTCAATGTAACACACCCAGGGAAGAGCAGACTGACCCCACTCTGCCAATGGAACACACCCAGGGAAAAGCAGACTGACCCCACTCTGTCAATGTAACACACTCGGGGAAGAGCAGACTGACGCCACTCTGTCAATGTAACACACACAGGGAAGAGCAGACTGACCCACTTTGTCAATGAACCACAAACAGGGAAGAGCAGACTGACCCCACTCTGTCAATGTAACACCCCCAGGGAAGAGCAGACTGACCCAACTCTGTCAATGTAACCCACCCAAGGAAGATCCGACTGACCCCACCCAGTCAATGTAACCCACCCACGGAAGAGCAGACTGACCCCACTCGGTCAATGTAACCCACCCAAGAAAGAGCAGACTGACCCCACTCTGTCAATGTAACACCCCCAGGGAAGAGCAGACTGACCACACTCTGTAAATGTAACACACACACGGAACAGCAGACTGACACAACTCTGTCAATGGAACACACCCAGGGAAGATCAGATTGACCCCACTCTGTCAATGTAACACATCCAGGGAAGTGCAGACTGTCCCCACACTGTCAATGTAACACACCCAGGCGAGATCAGATTGACCCCACTCTGTCAATGTAACACACCCAGGGAAGTGCAGACTGACCCCACACTGTCAATGTAACACACCCAGGCGAGATCAGATTGACCCCACTCTGTCAATGTAACACACCCAGGGAAGAGCACACTGACCCCACTCTGTCAATGTAACACACCCAGGGAACAGCAGACTGACCACACTCTGTCAATGTAACACACCCAGGGAAGAGCAGACTGACCCCACTCTGTCAATGTAAAACACCCAGGGATGAGCAGACTGACCCCACTCTTTCAATGTAACTCACAAAGGGAAGAGCAGACTGACCCCACTCTGCCAATGTAACACACCCAGGGAAGAGCAGACTGACCTCACTCTGTCAATGTAACACACACAGGGAAGGGCAGACCGACCCCACTCTGTGAACGTAACACACCCAGGGAAGAGCAGACTGACCCCACTCTGTCAATGTAACACCCCCAGGGAAGAGCTGACTGACCCCACTCTGTCAATGTAACACCCCCAGGGAAGAGCAGACTGACCACACTCTGTCAATGTAACACACCCAGGGAAGTGCAGACCGACTTCACTCTTTCAATGTAACACCCCCAGGGAAGAGCAGACTAACCCCACTCTGCCAATGTAACATACCCATTGATGAGCAGACTGACCCCACTCTGTAAATGTAACTCACAAAGGGAAGAGCAGACTGACCCCACTCTGTCAATGTAACACACAGGGAAGAGCAGACTGACCCCACTCTGTCAATGTAACACACCCATGGAAGAACAGCCTGACCCCACTCTGTCAAAGTAACACAACCTGTAAAGAGCAGACTGACCCCACTCTGTCAATGTAACACACACAGGGAAGGCAAACCGATCCCACTCTGTCAATTTAACACAACCAGGGAAGAGCAGACTGACCCCACTCTGTCAATGTAACCCACCCAGGAAAGAGCAGACTAACACCACTCTCTCAATGTAACACACACAGGGAAGAGCAGACCGACCCCACTCTGTCAATGTAACACACCCTGGGAAGAGCAGAATCACCCCATACTGTCAATGTAACCCACCCAGGGAAGAGCAGACTGACCCCACTCTGCCAATGTAACACACCCAGGGAAAAGCAGACTGACCCCACTCTGTCAATGTAACACACTCGGGGAAGAGCAGACTGACCCCACTTTGTCAATGAACCACAAACAGGGAAGAGCAGACTGACCCCACTCTGTCAATGTAACACCGGCAGGGAAGAGCAGACTGACCCAACTCTGTCAATGTAACCCACCCAAGGAAGAGCAGACTGACCCCACTCTGTCAATGTAACACACCCAGGGAAGAGCAGACTGACCACAAACTGTAAATGTAACACACACAGGGAAGAGCACACTGACCCCACTCTGTCAATGTAACACCGCCAGGGAAGAGCAGACTGACCACAAACTGGAAATGTAACACTCACAGGGAAGAGCAGCCTGACCCGACTCTGTCAATGTAACACACCCAGGCGAGATCAGATTGACCCCACTCTGTCAATGTAACACACCCAGGGAAGTTCTGACTGACCCGACTCTGTCAATTTAACACCCCCAGGGAAGAGCAGACGGACCACACTCTATAAATGTAACACACACAGGGAAGAGCAGACTGACACAACTCTGTCAATGGAACACACCCAGGGAAGATCAGATTGACCCCACTCTGTCAATGTAACACACCCAGGGAAGTGTAGACTGTCCCCACACTGTCAATGTAACAGACCCAGGCGAGAACAGATTGACCCCACTCTGGCAATGTAACACACCCAGGGAAGCGCAGACTGACCCCACTCTGTCAATGTAACACACCCAGGGAAGAGCACACTGACCCCAATCTGTCAATGTAACACACCCAGGGAAGTGCAGACTGACCCCACTCTGTTAATGTAAAACACCCAGGGATGAGCAGACAGATCCAACTCTGTCAATGTAACTCACAAAGGGAAGAGCAGACTGACCCCACTCTGTCAATGTAACACACCCTGGGAAGAGCAGACTGACCTCACTCTGTCAATGTAACACACACAGGGAAGGGCAGACCGACCCCACTCTGTGAATGTAACACACACAGGGAAGAGCAGACTGTCCCCACTCTGTCAATGTAACACCCCCAGGGAAGAGCTGACTGACCCCACTCTGTCAATGTAACACCCTCAGGGAAGAGCAGACTGACCACACTCTGTCAATGTAACACACCCAGGGAAGTGCAGACTGACCCCACTCTGTCAATGTAACACCCCCAGGGAAGAGCAGACTAACCCCACTCTGCCAATGTAACACACCCATTGATGAGCAGACTGACCCCACTCTGACAATGTAACACACAGGGAAGAGCAGACTGACCCCACTCTGTCAATGTAACACACAGGGAAGAGCAGACTGACCCCACTCTGTCAATGGAACACACCCAGGGAAGAGCAGACTGACCCAACACTGTCAATGTAACACACACATGGAAGAACAGACTGACCCCACTCTGTCAATGTAACACACTCTTTAAAGAGCAGACTGACCCCACTCTGTCAATGAAAAACACACAGGGAAGGGCAGACCGACCCCCCCCCTGTCAATGTAACACACTCAGTGAAGAGCAGACTGACCCGACTCTGTCAATGTAACACACCCAGGGAAGAGCAGACTGACCCCACTCTGTCAATGTAATACACCCGGGGAAGAGCAGACTGACCCCACTCTGTCAATGTAACACACTCTGTAAAGAGCAGACTGACCCCACTCTGTCAATGTAAAACACACAGGGAAGGGCAGACCGACCCCACTCTGACAATGTAACACACCCAGGGAAGAGCAGACTGACCCTTCTCTGTGAATGCAACACATCCAGGGAAGGGCAGACTGACCCAATTCTGTTAATTTAACACCCCCAGGGAAGAGCAGACTGACCCCACTCTTTCAATGTAACACACACAGGGAAGTGCAGACTTACCCCACTCTGTCAATGTAACCCACCGAGGGAAGAGCAGACTGACCCTTCTCTGTGATTGCAACACATCCAGGGAAGGGCAGACTGACCCCATTCTGTCAATGTTACACACAGGGAATAGCAGACTGACCCCACTCTGTCAATGTAACACACCCATGGAAGAACAGACTGACCCCACTATGTCAATGTAACACACCCTGTAAAGAGCAGACTGACCCCACTCTGTCAATGTAACACACACAGGGAAGAGCTGACTGACCCCACTCTGTCAATTTAACGCACCCAGTTTTGAGCAGACTGACCCCACTCTGTCAACGTAACACACACAGGGAAGGGCAGACCAACCTAACTCTGTCAATGTAACACAACCTGTAAAGAGCAGACTGACCCCACTCTGTCAATGTAACACACCCAGGTTTGAGCACACTGATCCCACTCTGTCAATGTAACCCACCCAGGAAAGAGCAGACTGACCCCACTCTGTCAATGTAACACACACAGGGAAGAGCAGACTGACCCCACTCTGTCAATGTAACACACCCAGGGAAGAGCAGACTGACCCCACTCTGTCAATATAACACACCCAGGGAAGAGCAGACTGGCCCCACTCTATCAATACAACACCCCCAGGGAAGATCAGACTGACCCCATTCTATCAAAGTAACACACCCAGGGAAGAGCAGACTGACCCCACTCTGTCACTATAACACCCACAGGGAAGAGTAGACTGACCCCACTCTTTCAATGTAACACCCCCAGGGAAGAGCAGACTGACCCCACTCTGTCAATGTAACACCCCCAGGTAAGGGCAGACTGAGCACACTCTGTCAATGTAAGCCCCCCAGGGAAGAGCAGACTGAGCACACTCTGTCAATGTAACACACCCAGGGAAGAGCAGACTGACCCCACTCTGTCAATGTATCAGACCCAGGGAAGAGCAGACTGACCCCAATCTGTCAGTGTAACACACCCAGGGAAGGGCAGACTGACCCCACTCTGTCAATATGACACACCCAGGGAAGAGCAGACGGACCCCACTCTGTCAATGTAACACACCCAGGGAAGAGCAGACGGACCCCACTCTGTCAATATAACACACCCAGGGAAGAGCAGACTGACCCCTCTCTGTCAATGTAACACACCCAGGGAAGAGCAGACTGACCCCAATCTGTCAATGTAACTCAAAAAGGGAAGAGGAGACTGACCCCGCTCTGTCAATGTAACACACACAGGGAAGAGCAGACTGACCCCACTCTGTCAATGTAACACACCCAGGGAAGAGCAGACTGACCCCACTCTGTCAATATAACACACCCAGGGAAGAGCAGACTGGCCCCACTCTATCAATACAACACCCCCAGGGAAGATCAGACTGACCCCATTCTATCAAAGTAACACACCCAGGGAAGAGCAGACTGACCCCACTCTGTCACTATAACACCCACAGGGAAGAGTAGACTGACCCCACTCTTTCAATGTAACACCCCCAGGGAAGAGCAGACTGACCACACTCTGTCAATGTAACACACCCAGGGAAGTGCAGACCGACTTCACTCTTTCAATGTAACACCCCCAGGGAAGAGCAGACTAACCCCACTCTGCCAATGTAACATACCCATTGATGAGCAGACTGACCCCACTCTGTAAATGTAACTCACAAAGGGAAGAGCAGACTGACCCCACTCTGTCAATGTAACACACAGGGAAGAGCAGACTGACCCCACTCTGTCAATGTAACACACCCATGGAAGAACAGCCTGACCCCACTCTGTCAAAGTAACATAACCTGTAAAGAGCAGACTGACCCCACTCTGTCAATGTAACACACACAGGGAAGGCAAACCGATCCCACTCTGTCAATTTAACACAACCAGGGAAGAGCAGACTGACCCCACTCTGTCAATGTAACCCACCCAGGAAAGAGCAGACTAACACCACTCTCTCAATGTAACACACACAGGGAAGAGCAGACCGACCCCACTCTGTCAATGTAACACACCCTGGGAAGAGCAGAATCACCCCATACTGTCAATGTAACCCACCCAGGGAAGAGCAGACTGACCCCACTCTGCCAATGTAACACACCCAGGGAAAAGCAGACTGACCCCACTCTGTCAATGTAACACACTCGGGGAAGAGCAGACTGACCCCACTTTGTCAATGAACCACAAACAGGGAAGAGCAGACTGACCCCACTCTGTCAATGTAACACCGGCAGGGAAGAGCAGACTGACCCAACTCTGTCAATGTAACCCACCCAAGGAAGAGCAGACTGACCCCACTCTGTCAATGTAACACACCCAGGGAAGAGCAGACTGACCACAAACTGTAAATGTAACACACACAGGGTAGAGCACACTGACCCCACTCTGTCAATGTAACACCGCCAGGGAAGAGCAGACTGACCACAAACTGGAAATGTAACACTCACAGGGAAGAGCAGCCTGACCCGACTCTGTCAATGTAACACACCCAGGCGAGATCAGATTGACCCCACTCTGTCAATGTAACACACCCAGGGAAGTTCTGACTGACCCGACTCTGTCAATTTAACACCCCCAGGGAAGAGCAGACGGACCACACTCTATAAATGTAACACACACAGGGAAGAGCAGACTGACACAACTCTGTCAATGGAACACACCCAGGGAAGATCAGATTGACCCCACTCTGTCAATGTAACACACCCAGGGAAGTGTAGACTGTCCCCACACTGTCAATGTAACAGACCCAGGCGAGAACAGATTGACCCCACTCTGGCAATGTAACACACCCAGGGAAGCGCAGACTGACCCCACACTGTCAATGTAACACACCCAGGGAAGAGCACACTGACCCCAATCTGTCAATGTAACACACCCAGGGAAGTGCAGACTGACCCCACTCTGTTAATGTAAAACACCCAGGGATGAGCAGACAGATCCAACTCTGTCAATGTAACTCACAAAGGGAAGAGCAGACTGACCCCACTCTGTCAATGTAACACACCCTGGGAAGAGCAGACTGACCTCACTCTGTCAATGTAACACACACAGGGAAGGGCAGACCGACCCCACTCTGTGAATGTAACACACACAGGGAAGAGCAGACTGTCCCCACTCTGTCAATGTAACACCCCCAGGGAAGAGCTGACTGACCCCACTCTGTCAATGTAACACCCTCAGGGAAGAGCAGACTGACCACACTCTGTCAATGTAACACACCCAGGGAAGTGCAGACTGACCCCACTCTGTCAATGTAACACCCCCAGGGAAGAGCAGACTAACCCCACTCTGCCAATGTAACACACCCATTGATGAGCAGACTGACCCCACTCTGACAATGTAACACACAGGGAAGAGCAGACTGACCCCACTCTGTCAATGTAACACACAGGGAAGAGCAGACTGACCCCACTCTGTCAATGGAACACACCCAGGGAAGAGCAGACTGACCCAACACTGTCAATGTAACACACACATGGAAGAACAGACTGACCCCACTCTGTCAATGTAACACACTCTTTAAAGAGCAGACTGACCCCACTCTGTCAATGAAAAACACACAGGGAAGGGCAGACCGACCCCCCCCCTGTCAATGTAACACACTCAGTGAAGAGCAGACTGACCCGACTCTGTCAATGTAACACACCCAGGGAAGAGCAGACTGACCCCACTCTGTCAATGTAATACACCCGGGGAAGAGCAGACTGACCCCACTCTGTCAATGTAACACACTCTGTAAAGAGCAGACTGACCCCACTCTGTCAATGTAAAACACACAGGGAAGGGCAGACCGACCCCACTCTGACAATGTAACACACCCAGGGAAGAGCAGACTGACCCTTCTCTGTGAATGCAACACATCCAGGGAAGGGCAGACTGACCCAATTCTGTTAATTTAACACCCCCAGGGAAGAGCAGACTGACCCCACTCTTTCAATGTAACACACACAGGGAAGTGCAGACTTACCCCACTCTGTCAATGTAACCCACCGAGGGAAGAGCAGACTGACCCTTCTCTGTGATTGCAACACATCCAGGGAAGGGCAGACTGACCCCATTCTGTCAATGTTACACACAGGGAATAGCAGACTGACCCCACTCTGTCAATGTAACACACCCATGGAAGAACAGACTGACCCCACTATGTCAATGTAACACACCCTGTAAAGAGCAGACTGACCCCACTCTGTCAATGTAACACACACAGGGAAGAGCTGACTGACCCCACTCTGTCAATTTAACGCACCCAGTTTTGAGCAGACTGACCCCACTCTGTCAACGTAACACACACAGGGAAGGGCAGACCAACCTAACTCTGTCAATGTAACACAACCTGTAAAGAGCAGACTGACCCCACTCTGTCAATGTAACACACCCAGGTTTGAGCACACTGATCCCACTCTGTCAATGTAACCCACCCAGGAAAGAGCAGACTGACCCCACTCTGTCAATGTAACACACACAGGGAAGAGCAGACTGACCCCACTCTGTCAATGTAACACACCCAGGGAAGAGCAGACTGACCCCACTCTGTCAATATAACACACCCAGGGAAGAGCAGACTGGCCCCACTCTATCAATACAACACCCCCAGGGAAGATCAGACTGACCCCATTCTATCAAAGTAACACACCCAGGGAAGAGCAGACTGACCCCACTCTGTCACTATAACACCCACAGGGAAGAGTAGACTGACCCCACTCTTTCAATGTAACACCCCCAGGGAAGAGCAGACTGACCCCACTCTGTCAATGTAACACCCCCAGGTAAGGGCAGACTGAGCACACTCTGTCAATGTAAGCCCCCCAGGGAAGAGCAGACTGAGCACACTCTGTCAATGTAACACACCCAGGGAAGAGCAGACTGACCCCACTCTGTCAATGTATCAGACCCAGGGAAGAGCAGACTGACCCCAATCTGTCAGTGTAACACACCCAGGGAAGGGCAGACTGACCCCACTCTGTCAATATGACACACCCAGGGAAGAGCAGACGGACCCCACTCTGTCAATGTAACACACCCAGGGAAGAGCAGACGGACCCCACTCTGTCAATATAACACACCCAGGGAAGAGCAGACTGACCCCTCTCTGTCAATGTAACACACCCAGGGAAGAGCAGACTGACCCCAATCTGTCAATGTAACTCAAAAAGGGAAGAGGAGACTGACCCCGCTCTGTCAATGTAACACACACAGGGAAGAGCAGACTGACCCCACTCTGTCAATGTAACACACCCAGGGAAGAGCAGACTGACCCCACTCTGTCAATATAACACACCCAGGGAAGAGCAGACTGGCCCCACTCTATCAATACAACACCCCCAGGGAAGATCAGACTGACCCCATTCTATCAAAGTAACACACCCAGGGAAGAGCAGACTGACCCCACTCTGTCACTATAACACCCACAGGGAAGAGTAGACTGACCCCACTCTTTCAATGTAACACCCCCAGGGAAGAGCAGACTGACCCCACTCTGTCAATGTAACACCCCCAGGTAAGGGCAGACTGAGCACACTCTGTCAATGTAAGCCCCCCAGGGAAGAGCAGACTGAGCACACTCTGTCAATGTAACACACCCAGGGAAGAGCAGACTGACCCCACTCTGTCAATGTATCAGACCCAGGGAAGAGCAGACTGACCCCAATCTGTCAGTGTAACACACCCAGGGAAGGGCAGACTGACCCCACTCTGTCAATATGACACACCCAGGGAAGAGCAGACGGACCCCACTCTGTCAATGTAACACACCCAGGGAAGAGCAGACGGACCCCACTCTGTCAATGTAACACACCCAGGGAAGAGCAGACTGACCCCTCTCTGTCAATGTAACACACCCAGGGAAGAGCAGACTGACCCCAATCTGTCAATGTAACTCAAAAAGGGAAGAGCAGACTGACCCCGCTCTGTCAATGTAACACACCCAGGGAAGAGCAGACTGACCCCACTCTGACAATTTAACACACCCAGGGCATAGCACACTGACCCCACTCTGTCAATGTAACCCACCCAGGAAAGAGCAGACTTATCGCACTCTGTCAATGTAACACTCCCAGGAAAGAGAAGACTGACCCCACTGTGTCAATGTAACACACCCAGGGAAGAGCAGACTGACCCCACTCTGTCAATGAAACTCACAAAGGGAAGAGCAGACTGACCCCACTCGGTTAATGTAACACACCCAGGGAAGAGCAAACTGATTCCACTCTGTCGATACAACACACCCAGGGAAGAGCAGACTCACCCGACTCTGTCAATGTAACCCACCCAGGGAAGAGCAGACTGACCCTTCTCTGTCAATGTAACACACCCAGGCAACAGCAGACTGACCCTTCTCTGTCAATGTAACACACCCAGGGAAGGGCAGACTGACCCCATTCTGTCAATCTAACACACCCAGGGAAGGGCAGACTGACCCCACACTGTCAATGTAACACACGCAGGGAAGAGCAGACTGACCCCACTCTGTCAATGTAACACACAGGGAAGAGCAGACTGACCCCCCTCTGTCAATGTAACTCACGCAGGGAAGAGCAGACTGACCCAACTCTGTCAATGTAACACACCCATGGAAGAACAGACTGACCCCATTCTGTCAATGTAACACACCCTGTAAAGAGCAGACTGACTCCACTCTGTCAATGTAACACATACAGTGAAGGGCAGTCCGACCCCACTCTGTCAATGTAACACACCCAGGGAAGAGCTGACGGACCCCACTCTGTCAATTTAACGCACCCACGTTTGAGCACACTGACTCCACTCTATCAATGTAGCCCACCCAGGAAAAAGCAGACTGACCCCACTCTGTCAATGTAACACACACAGGGAAGAGCAGATTGACCCAACTCTGTCAATGTAACCCACTCAGTTTAGAGCAGACTGACCCCACTCGGTCAATGTAACCTTCCCAGGGAAGAGCAAACAAACCGCACTCTGTCAATGGAACACACCCAGGGAAGAGCAGACTGACCCAACTCTGTCAATGTAACAAACTCAGGCAAGAACAACTGACCCCACTCTGTCAATGTAACACACTCTGCAAAGAGCAGACTGACCCCACTCTGTCAATGTAAAAAACACAGGGAAGAGCAGACTGACCCTTTTCTGTGAATGCAACACGTCCAGGGAAGTGCAGACTGACCCCATTCTGTTAATTTAACACCCCCAGGGAAGAGCAGACTGACCCCACTCTTTCAATGTAACACCCACAGTGAAATGCAGACTGACCCCACTCTGTTAATGTAACTCACCCAGGGAAGATCCAACTGACCCCACTCTGTCAATGTAACACATCCAGGGAAGGGAGACTGACCCCATTCTGTCAATCTAACACACACAGGGACGAGCAGACTGATCCCACTCTGTCAATGTTACACACAGGGAATAGCAGACTCACCCCACTCTGTCAATGTAACACACCCAGGGACGAGCAGACTGACACAACTCTATCAATGTAACACACCCATGGAAGAACAGACTGACCCCACTATGTCAATGTAACAGACCCTGTAAAGAGCAGACTGACCCCACTATGTCAATGTAACACACCCAGGGAAGAGCAGACTGACCCCACTCTGACGATGTAACGCCCCAAGGGAAGAGCAGACTGACCCAACTCTGTCAATATAACACACCCAGGGAAGAGCAGACTGACCCCATTCTATCAAAGTAACACACCCAGGGAAGAGCAGACTGACCCCACTCTGTCAATGTAACACCCACAGGGAAGAGCAGACTGACCCCACTCTTTCAATGTAACACCCCCAGGGAAGAGCAGACTGACCCGACTCTTTCAATGTAACACCCACAGTGAAGTGCAGACTGACCCCACTCTGTTAATGTAACTCACAAGGGAAGATCCAACTGACCCCACTCTGTCAATGTAACACATCCAGGGAAGGGAGACTGACCCCATTCTGTCAATCTAACACACAGAGGGACGAGCAGACTGATCCCACTCTGTCAATGTTACACACAGGGAATAGCAGACTGACCCCACTCTGTCAATGTAACACACCCAGGGAAGAGCAGACTGACACAACTCTATCAATGTAACACACCCATGGAAGAACAGACTGACCCCACTATATCAATGTAACAGACCGTGTAAAGAGCAGACTGACCCCACTGTGTCAATGTAACACACCCAGGGAAGAGCAGACTGACCCCACTCTGACGATGTAACGCCCCAAGGGAAGAGCAGACTGACCCAACTCTGTCAATATAACACACCCAGGGAAGAGCAGACTGACCCCATTCTATCAAAGTAACACACCCAGGGAAGAGCAGACTGACCCCACTCTGTCAATGTAACACCCACAGGGAAGAGCAGACTGACCCCACTCTTTCAATGTAACACCCCCAGGGAAGTGCAGACTGACCCCACTCTGTCAATGTAACACATACAGTGAAGGGCAGACTGACCCCCCTCTTTCAATGTAACACACCCAGGGAAGAGCAGACTGACCCCAATCTGTCAATGTAACACACCCAGGAAAGGGCTGACTGACCCCCCTCTGTCAATGTAACACACCCAGGGAAGAGCAGACCGACCCCACTCTGTCAATGTAACACACCCAGGGAAGAGCACACTGACTCCACTCTGTCAACGTAACCCACCCAGGAAAGAGCAGACTGACCCCACTCTATCAATGTAACACCCCCAGGGAAGGGCAGACTGACCCCACACTGTCAATGTAACACACGCAGGGAAGAGCAGACTGACCCCACTCTGTCAATTAACACACAGGCAAGAGCAGACTGACCCCCCTCTGTCAATGTAGCACACCCAGGGAAGAGCAGACTGACCCAACTCTGTCAATGTAACACACCCATGGAAGAACAGACTGACTCCATTCTATCAATGTAACACACCCTGTAAAGAGCAGACTGACCCCACTCTGTCAATGTAACACATACAGTGAAGGGCAGTCCGACCCCACTCTGTCAATGTAACACACCCAGGGAAGAGCTGACGGACCCCACTCTGTCAATTTAACGCACCCAGGTTTGAGCAGACTGACCCCACTCTGTCAATGTAAACCACCCAGGGAAGAGCAGACCGACCCCACTGCGTCAATGTAACACAACCAGGGAAGAGCAGACTGATCCCACTTTGTCAATGTAACACACACAGGGAAGACCTGACTGACCCCACTCAGTCAATGTAACACACAGGGAAGAGCAGACTGACCTCACTCTGTTAATATAACACACACAGGGAAGGGCAGACCGACCCCACTCTGTCAATGTAACACACCCAGGGAAGAGCACACTGACCTCACTCTGTCAATGTAACACCCCCAGGGAAGAGCAGACTGACCTCATTCTTTCAATGTAACTCACAAAGGGAAGAGCAGACTGCCCCCACTCTGTCAATGTAACACACCCATGAAAGAGCAGACTGACCCCTCTGTGTCAATGTATCACACCCAGGGCAGACAAGACTGACCCCACTCTGTCAATGTACCGCACCCAGCGAAGAGCAGACTCACCCCACTCTGTCAAAGTAACCCACCCAGGGTAGAGCAGACTGACCCCACTCTGTTAATGTAACCCACCCAGGGAAGAGCAAACTGTTTCCACTCTGTCGATGTAACACACCCTGGGAAGAGCAGACTCACCCCACTCTCTCAATGCAACCCACCCAGCGAAGAGCAGACTCACCCCACTCTGTCAATGTAACCCACCCAGGGTAGAGCAGACTGACCCCACTCTGTTAATGTAACCCACCCAGGGAAGAGCAAACTGTTTCCACTCTGTCGATGTAACACACCCTGGGAAGAGCAGACTCACCCCACTCTCTCAATGCAACCCACCCAGGGAAGAGCAGACTCACCCCACTCTCTCAATGCAACCCACCCAGGGAAGTGCAGACTGACCCAACTCTGTCAATGTAACTCACCCAGGGAAGATCCGACTAACCCCACTCTGTCAATGTAACACACTCAGGGAAGAGCAGACTGACCCCACTCTGTCAATGAAACACACCTAGGAAAGAGCTGACTGACCTCACTCTGTCAATGTCACACTCTCAGGGAAGATCCGACTGACCCCACCCAGTCAAAGTAACCCACCCACGGAAGAGCAGACTGACCCCACTCGGTCAATGTAACCCTCCCAAGAAAGAGCAGACTGACCCCACTCTGTCAATTTAACACCCCCAGGGAAGAGCAGACTGACCACACTCTGTAAATGTAACACACACAGGGAAGAGCAGACTGACACAACTCTGTCAATGGAACACACCCAGGGAAGATCAGATTGACCCCACTCTGTCAATGTAACACACCCAGGGAAGTGCAGACTGTCCCCACACTGTCAATGTAACACACCCAGGCGAGATCAGATTGACCCCACTCTGTCAATGTAACACGCACAGGGAAGTGCAGACTGACCCCACACTGTCAATGTAACACACCCAGGCGAGATCAGATTGACCCCACTCTGTCAATGTAACACACCCAGGGAGAACACACTGACCCCACTCTGTCAAGGTAACACACCCAGGGAACAGCAGACCGACCACACTCTGTCAATGTATCACACCCAGGGAAGAGCAGACTGTTCCCACTCTGTCAATGTAACACACCCAGGGAATAACAGAATTGACCCAACTCTGTCAATGTAACACACCCAGGGAAGTGCAGACTGACCCCACTCTGTCAATGTAACTCCCCCAGGGAAGAGCAGACTGACCCGACTCTGTCAATGAAACACACCCAGGGAAGAGCAGACTGACCACACTCTGTCAATGTAATACACCCGGGGAAGAGCAGACTGACCCCACTCTGTCAATGTAACCCACCCAGGGAAGAGCAATCTGATTCCACTCTGTCGATATAACACACCCAGGGAAGAGCAGACTCACCCCACTCTGACAATGTAACACACCCAGGGAAGAGCAGACTGACCTCATTCTTTCAATGTAACTCACAAAGGGAAGAGCAGACTGCCCCCAGTCTGTCAATGTAACACACCCAGGGAAGAGCAGACTGACCCAACTCTGTCAATGTAACACACCCAGGAAAGAGCAGACTGACCCCACTCTGTCAATGTAACACACCCAGGGAAGAGCAGACTGACCCAACTCTGTCAATGTAACACACCCAGGAAAGAGCAGCCTGCCCCCCCCCCCTGTCAATGTAACACACCCAGGGAAGAGCAGACTGAACCGACTCTGTCAATGTAACACACCCAGGGAAGAGCAGACTGAACCGACTCTGTCAATGTAACACACCCAGGGAAGAGCAGACTGACCCCACTCTGTCAATGTAATACACCCGGGGAAGACCAGACTGACCCCACTCTGTCAATGTAACCCACCCAGGGAAGAGCAAACTGATTCCACTCTGTCGATATAACACACCCAGGGAAGAGCAGACTCACCCCACTCTGTCAATGTAACACACCCAGGGAAGAGCAGACTGACCCTTCTCGGTCAATGTATCACACCCAGGGAAGAGCAGACTGATCCCACTCTGTCAATGTAACCCACCCAGGGAAGAGCAAACTGATTCCACTCTGTCGATATACACACCCAGGGAAGAGCAGACTGACGCAACTCTGTCAATGTAACAAACCCAGGAAAGAGCAGACTGACCCCCCCGCCTGTCAATGTAACACACCCAGCGAAGAGCAGACTGACCCGACTCTGTCAATGTAACACACCCAGGGAAGAGCAGACTGACCCCCCCCTGTTAATGTAACCCACCCAGGGAAGAGCAAACTGATTCCACTCTGTCGATATAACACACCCAGGAAAGAGCAGACTCACACCACTCTGTCAATGTAACCCACCCAGGGAAGAGCAAACTGATTCCACTCTGTCGATATAACACACCCAGGGAAGAGCAGACTCACCCCAGTCTGTCAATGTAACACACCCAGGGAAAGGCAGACTGACCCTTCTCTGTCAATGTATCACACCCAGGGAAGAGCAGACTGTTCCCACTGTGTCAATGTAACACACCCAGGGAAGAACAGACTGACCCAACTCTGTCAATGTAACACACCCAGGGAAGTGCAGACTGACCCCACTCTGTCAATGTAACACCCCCAGGGAAGAGCAGACTGACCCCCCCCCCTGTCAATGTAACACACCCAGTGAAGAGCAGACTGACCCGACTCTGTCAATGTAACACACCCAGGGAAGAGCAGGCTGACTCGACTCTGTCAATGTAACACACCCAGGGAAGTGCAGACTGACCCCACTCTGTCAATGTAATACACCCGGGGAAGAGCAGACTGACCCCACTCTGTCAATGTAACACACTCTGTAAAGAGCAGACTGACCCCACTCTGTCAATGTAAAACACACAGGGAAGGGCAGACCGACCCCACTCTGACAATGTAACACACCCAGGGAAGAGCAGACTGACCCTTCTCTGTGAATGCAACACATCCAGGGAAGGGCAGACTGACCCAATTCTGTTAATTTAACACCCCCAGGGAAGAGCAGACTGACCCCACTCTTTCAATGTAACACACACAGGGAAGTGCAGACTTACCCCACTCTGTCAATGTAACCCACCGAGGGAAGAGCAGACTGACCCTTCTCTGTGATTGCAACACATCCAGGGAAGGGCAGACTGACCCCATTCTGTCAATGTTACACACAGGGAATTGCAGACTGACCCCACTCTGTCAATGTAACACTCCCAGGGAAGAGCAGACTGACACAACTCTGTCAATGCAACACACCCATGGAAGAACAGACTGACCCCACTATGTCAATATAACACATCCTGTAAAGAGCAGACTGACCCCACTCTGTCAATGTAACACACACAGGGAAGAGCTGACTGACCCCACTCTGTCAATTTAACGCACCCAGTTTTGAGCACACTGACCCCACTCTGTCAACGTAACACACACAGGGAAGGGCAGACCAACCTAACTCTGTCAATGTAACACTCCCTGTAAAGAGCAGACTGACCCCACTCAGTCAATGTAACACACCCAGGTTTGAGCACACTGACCCCACTCTGTCAATGTAACCCACCCAGGAAAGAGCAGACTGACCCCACTCTGTCAATGTAACACACACTGGGAAGAGCAGACTGACCCCACTCTGTCAATGTAACACACCCAGGGAAGAGCAGACTGACCCCACTCTGTCATTATAACACACTCAGGGAAGAGCAGACTGGCCCCACTCTATCAATACAACACCCCCAGGGAAGAGCAGACTGACTCCACTCTGTCGTTGTAACACACACAGGGAAGATCAGACTGACCCCATTCTATCAAAGTAACACACCCAGGGAAGAGCAGACTGACCCCACTCTGTCACTATAACACACCCAGGGAAGAGTAGACTGACCCCACTCTTTCAATGTAACACCCCCAGGGAAGTGCAGACTGACCCCACACTGTTAATGTAACACCCCCAGGGAAGAGCAGACTGACCCCACTCTGTCAATGTAACACACAGGGAAGAGAAGACTGACCCCACTCTGTCAATGTAACCCACCCAGGGAAGAGCAAACTGATTCCACTCTGTCGATATAACACACCCAGGGAAGAGCAGACTGACGCAACTCTGTCAATGTAACACATCCAGGAAAGAGCAGAATGACCCCCCCGCCTGTCAATGTAACACACCCAGCGAAGAGCAGACTGACCCGACTCTGTCAATGTATCACACCCAGGGAAGAGCAGACTGTGCCCACTGTGTCAATGTAACACACCCAGGGAAGAACAGACTGACCAAACTCTGTCAACGTAACACACCCAGGGAAGTGCAGACTGACCCCACTCTGTCAATGTAACACCCCCAGGGAAGAGCAGACTGACCCCCCCCCCTGTCAATGTAACACACCCAGTGAAGAGCAGACTGACCCGACTCTGTCAATGTAACACACCCAGGGAAGAGCAGACTGACTCGACTCTGTCAATGTAACACACCCAGGGAAGTGCAGACTGACCCCACTCTGTCAATGTAATACACCCGGGGAAGAGCAGACTGACCCCACTCTGTCAATGTAACACACTCTGTAAAGAGCAGACTGACCCCACTCTGTCAATGTACAACACACAGGGAAGGGCAGACCGACCCCACTCTGACAATGTAACACACCCAGGGAAGAGCAGACTGACCCTTCTCTGTGAATGCAACACATCCAGGGAAGGGCAGACTGACCCAATTCTGTTAATTTAACACCCCCAGGGAAGAGCAGACTGACCCCACTCTTTCAATGTAACACACACAGGGAAGTGCAGACTTACCCCACTCTGTCAATGTAACCCACCGAGGGAAGAGCAGACTGACCCTTCTCTGTGATTGCAACACATCCAGGGAAGGGCAGACTGACCCCATTCTGTCAATGTTACACACAGGGAATAGCAGACTGACACCACTCTGTCAATGTAACACACCCAGCGAAGAGCAGACTCACCCCACTCTGTCAATGTAACCCACCCAGGGTAGAGCAGACTGACCCCACTCTGTTAATGTAACCCACCCAGGGAAGAGCAAACTGTTTCCACTCTGTCGATGTAACACACCCTGGGAAGAGCAGACTCACCCCACTCTCTCAATGCAACCCACCCAGGGAAGAGCAGACTCACCCCACTCTCTCAATGCAACCCACCCAGGGAAGTGCAGACTGACCCAACTCTGTCAATGTAACTCACCCAGGGAAGATCCGACTAACCCCACTCTGTCAATGTAACACACTCAGGGAAGAGCAGACTGACCCCACTCTGTCAATGAAACACACCTAGGAAAGAGCTGACTGACCTCACTCTGTCAATGTCACACTCTCAGGGAAGATCCGACTGACCCCACCCAGTCAAAGTAACCCACCCACGGAAGAGCAGACTGACCCCACTCGGTCAATGTAACCCTCCCAAGAAAGAGCAGACTGACCCCACTCTGTCAATTTAACACCCCCAGGGAAGAGCAGACTGACCACACTCTGTAAATGTAACACACACAGGGAAGAGCAGACTGACACAACTCTGTCAATGGAACACACCCAGGGAAGATCAGATTGACCCCACTCTGTCAATGTAACACACCCAGGGAAGTGCAGACTGTCCCCACACTGTCAATGTAACACACCCAGGCGAGATCAGATTGACCCCACTCTGTCAATGTAACACGCACAGGGAAGTGCAGACTGACCCCACACTGTCAATGTAACACACCCAGGCGAGATCAGATTGACCCCACTCTGTCAATGTAACACACCCAGGGAGAACACACTGACCCCACTCTGTCAAGGTAACACACCCAGGGAACAGCAGACCGACCACACTCTGTCAATGTATCACACCCAGGGAAGAGCAGACTGTTCCCACTCTGTCAATGTAACACACCCAGGGAATAACAGAATTGACCCAACTCTGTCAATGGAACACACCCAGGGAAGTGCAGACTGACCCCACTCTGTCAATGTAACTCCCCCAGGGAAGAGCAGACTGACCCGACTCTGTCAATGAAACACACCCAGGGAAGAGCAGACTGACCACACTCTGTCAATGTAATACACCCGGGGAAGAGCAGACTGACCCCACTCTGTCAATGTAACCCACCCAGGGAAGAGCAAACTGATTCCACTCTGTCGATATAACACACCCAGGGAAGAGCAGACTCACCCCACTCTGACAATGTAACACACCCAGGGAAGAGCAGACTGACCTCATTCTTTCAATGTAACTCACAAAGGGAAGAGCAGACTGCCCCCAGTCTGTCAATGTAACACACCCAGGGAAGAGCAGACTGACCCAACTCTGTCAATGTAACACACCCAGGAAAGAGCAGACTGACCCCACTCTGTCAATGTAACACACCCAGGGAAGAGCAGACTGACCCAACTCTGTCAATGTAACACACCCAGGAAAGAGCAGCCTGCCCCCCCCCCTGTCAATGTAACACACCCAGGGAAGAGCAGACTGAACCGACTCTGTCAATGTAACACACCCAGGGAAGAGCAGACTGACCCCACTCTGTCAATGTAATACACCCGGGGAAGACCAGACTGACCCCACTCTGTCAATGTAACCCACCCAGGGAAGAGCAAACTGATTCCACTCTGTCGATATAACACACCCAGGGAAGAGCAGACTCACCCCACTCTGTCAATGTAACACACCCAGGGAAGAGCAGACTGACCCTTCTCTGTCAATGTATCACACCCAGGGAAGAGCAGACTGATCCCACTCTGTCAATGTAACCCACCCAGGGAAGAGCAAACTGATTCCACTCTGTCGATATACACACCCAGGGAAGAGCAGACTGACGCAACTCTGTCAATGTAACAAACCCAGGAAAGAGCAGACTGACCCCCCCGCCTGTCAATGTAACACACCCAGCGAAGAGCAGACTGACCCGACTCTGTCAATGTAACACACCCAGGGAAGAGCAGACTGACCCCCCCCTGTTAATGTAACCCACCCAGGGAAGAGCAAACTGATTCCACTCTGTCGATATAACACACCCAGGAAAGAGCAGACTCACACCACTCTGTCAATGTAACCCACCCAGGGAAGAGCAAACTGATTCCACTCTGTCGATGTAACACACCCAGGGAAGAGCAGACTCACCCCAGTCTGTCAATGTAACACACCCAGGGAAAGGCAGACTGACCCTTCTCTGTCAATGTATCACACCCAGGGAAGAGCAGACTGTTCCCACTGTGTCAATGTAACACACCCAGGGAAGAACAGACTGACCCAACTCTGTCAATGTAACACACCCAGGGAAGTGCAGACTGACCCCACTCTGTCAATGTAACACCCCCAGGGAAGAGCAGACTGACCCCCCCCCTGTCAATGTAACACACCCAGTGAAGAGCAGACTGACCCGACTCTGTCAATGTAACACACCCAGGGAAGAGCAGGCTGACTCGACTCTGTCAATGTAACACACCCAGGGAAGTGCAGACTGACCCCACTCTGTCAATGTAATACACCCGGGGAAGAGCAGACTGACCCCACTCTGTCAATGTAACACACTCTGTAAAGAGCAGACTGACCCCACTCTGTCAATGTAAAACACACAGGGAAGGGCAGACCGACCCCACTCTGACAATGTAACACACCCAGGGAAGAGCAGACTGACCCTTCTCTGTGAATGCAACACATCCAGGGAAGGGCAGACTGACCCAATTCTGTTAATTTAACACCCCCAGGGAAGAGCAGACTGACCCCACTCTTTCAATGTAACACACACAGGGAAGTGCAGACTTACCCCACTCTGTCAATGTAACCCACCGAGGGAAGAGCAGACTGACCCTTCTCTGTGATTGCAACACATCCAGGGAAGGGCAGACTGACCCCATTCTGTCAATGTTACACACAGGGAATAGCAGACTGACCCCACTCTGTCAATGTAACACTCCCAGGGAAGAGCAGACTGACACAACTCTGTCAATGCAACACACCCATGGAAGAACAGACTGACCCCACTATGTCAATATAACACATCCTGTAAAGAGCAGACTGACCCCACTCTGTCAATGTAACACACACAGGGAAGAGCTGACTGACCCCACTCTGTCAATTTAACGCACCCAGTTTTGAGCACACTGACCCCACTCTGTCAACGTAACACACACAGGGAAGGGCAGACCAACCTAACTCTGTCAATGTAACACTCCCTGTAAAGAGCAGACTGACCCCACTCAGTCAATGTAACACACCCAGGTTTGAGCACACTGACCCCACTCTGTCAATGTAACCCACCCAGGAAAGAGCAGACTGACCCCACTCTGTCAATGTAACACACACTGGGAAGAGCAGACTGACCCCACTCTGTCAATGTAACACACCCAGGGAAGAGCAGACTGACCCCACTCTGTCATTATAACACACTCAGGGAAGAGCAGACTGGCCCCACTCTATCAATACAACACCCCCAGGGAAGAGCAGACTGACTCCACTCTGTCGTTGTAACACACACAGGGAAGATCAGACTGACCCCATTCTATCAAAGTAACACACCCAGGGAAGAGCAGACTGACCCCACTCTGTCACTATAACACACCCAGGGAAGAGTAGACTGACCCCACTCTTTCAATGTAACACCCCCAGGGAAGTGCAGACTGACCCCACACTGTTAATGTAACACCCCCAGGGAAGAGCAGACTGACCCCACTCTGTCAATGTAACACACAGGGAAGAGAAGACTGACCCCACTCTGTCAATGTAACCCACCCAGGGAAGAGCAAACTGATTCCACTCTGTCGATATAACACACCCAGGGAAGAGCAGACTGACGCAACTCTGTCAATGTAACACATCCAGGAAAGAGCAGAATGACCCCCCCGCCTGTCAATGTAACACACCCAGCGAAGAGCAGACTGACCCGACTCTGTCAATGTAACACACCCAGGGAAGAGCAGACTGACCCCCCCCTTTTAATGTAACCCACCCAGGGAAGAGCAAACTGATTCCACTCTGTCGATATAACACACCCAGGAAAGAGCAGACTCACACCACTCTGTCAATGTAACCCACCCAGGGAAGAGCAAACTGATTCCACTCTGTCGATATAACACACCCAGGGAAGAGCAGACTCACCCCAGTCTGTCAATGTAACACACCCAGGGAAAGGTAGACTGACCTTTCTCTGTCAATGTATCACACCCAGGGAAGAGCAGACTGTGCCCACTGTGTCAATGTAACACACCCAGGGAAGAACAGACTGACCAAACTCTGTCAACGTAACACACCCAGGGAAGTGCAGACTGACCCCACTCTGTCAATGTAACACCCCCAGGGAAGAGCAGACTGACCCCCCCCCCCCTGTCAATGTAACACACCCAGTGAAGAGCAGACTGACCCGACTCTGTCAATGTAACACACCGAGGGAAGAGCAGACTGACTCGACTCTGTCAATGTAACACACCCAGGGAAGTGCAGACTGACCCCACTCTGTCAATGTAATACACCCGGGGAAGAGCAGACTGACCCCACTCTGTCAATGTAACACACTCTGTAAAGAGCAGACTGACCCCACTCTGTCAATGTACAACACACAGGGAAGGGCAGACCGACCCCACTCTGACAATGTAACACACCCAGGGAAGAGCAGACTGACCCTTCTCTGTGAATGCAACACATCCAGGGAAGGGCAGACTGACCCAATTCTGTTAATTTAACACCCCCAGGGAAGAGCAGACTGACCCCACTCTTTCAATGTAACACACACAGGGAAGTGCAGACTTACCCCACTCTGTCAATGTAACCCACCGAGGGAAGAGCAGACTGACCCTTCTCTGTGATTGCAACACATCCAGGGAAGGGCAGACTGACCCCATTCTGTCAATGTTACACACAGGGAATAGCAGACTGACACCACTCTGTCAATGTAACACACCCAGGGAAGAGCAGACTGACACAACTCTGTCAATGTAACACACCCATGGAAGAACAGACTGACCCCACTATGTCAATGTAACACATCCTGTAAAGAGCAGACTGACCCCACTCTGTCAATGTAACACACACAGGGAAGAGCTGACTGACCCCACTCTGTCAATTTAACGCACCCAGTTTTGAGCACACTGACCCCACTCTGTCAACGTAACACACACAGGGAAGGGCAGACCAACCTAACTCTGTCAATGTAACACTCCCTGTAAAGAGCAGACTGACCCCACTCAGTCAATGTAACACACCCAGGTTTGAGCACACTGACCCCACTCTGTCAATGTAACCCACCCAGGAAAGAGCAGACTGGCCCCACTCTGTCAATGTAACACACACTGGGAAGAGCAGACTGACCCCACTCTGTCAATGTAACACACCCAGGGAAGAGCAGACTGACGCCACTCTGTCAATGTAAGACAGCCGGGGATGAGCAGACTGAGCACACTCTGTCAATGTAACACACCCAGGGAAGATCAGACTGACCTCAATCTGTCAGTGTAATACCCCCAGGGAAGGGCAGACTGACCCCCCTCTGTCAATATAACACACCTAGGGAAGATCAGACGGACCTTACTCTGTCAATGTAACACACACAGGGAAGAGCAGACGGACCCCACTCTGTCAATGTAACACACCGAGGCAAGAGCAGACTGACCCCACTCTGTCAATGTAACACACCCAGGGAAGAGCAGACAGACCCCAATCTCACAATGTAACTCAAAAAGGGAAGAGCAGACTGACCCCGCTCTGTCAATGTAACACACCCAGGGAAGAGCAGACTGACCCCACTCTGACAATTTAACACAGCCAGGGAATAGCACACTGACCCCACTCTGTCAATGTAACCCACGCAGGAAAGAGCAGACTTAACGCACTCTGTCAATGTAACACTACCAGGAAAGAGCAGACTGACCCCACTGTGTCAATGTAACACTCCGAGGGAAGAGCAGACTGATCCCACTCTGTCAATGAAACTCACAAAGGGAAGAGCAAACTGACCCCACTAGGTTAATGTAAAACACCCAGGGAAGAGCAAACTGATTCCACTCTGTCGACATAACACACACAGGGAAGAGCAGACTCACCCCACTCTGTCAATGTAACCCACCCAGGGAAGAGCAGACTGACCCTTCTCTGTCCATGTATCACACCCAGGGAAGAGCAGACTGATCCGACTCTGTCAATCTAACACACCCAGGGAAGGGCAGACTGACCCCACACTGTCAATGTAACACACGCAGGGAAGAGCAGACTGACCCCACTCTGTCAATGTAACACACAGGGAAGAGCAGACTGACCCCCCTCTGTCAATGTAACACACCCAGGGAAGAGCAGACTGACCCAACTCTGTCAATGTAACACACCCATGGATGAACAGACTGACCCCATTCTGTCAATGTAACACACCCTGTAAAGAGCAGACTGACCCCACTCTGTCAATGGAACACATACAGTGAAGGGCAGTCCGACCCCACTCTGTCAATGTAACACACCCAGGGAAGAGCTGACGGAACCCACTCTGTCAATTTCACGCACCCAGGTTTGAGCACACTGACTCCACTCTGTCAATGTAGCCCACCCAGGAAAGAGCCGACTGACCCCACTCTGTCAATGTAACACACACAGGGAAGAGCAGATTGACCCAACTCTGTCAATGTAACCCACTCAGTTTAGAGCAGACTGACCCCACTCGGTCAATGTAACCTTCCCAGGGAAGAGCAAACAAACCGCACTCTGTCAATGGAACACTCCCAGGGAAGAGCAGACTGACCCAACTCTGTCAATGTAACAAACTCAGGGAAGAACAGACTGACCCCACTCTGTCAATGGAACACATTCTGCAAAGAGCAGACTGACCCTTCTCTGTGAATGCAACAGGTCCAGGGAAGGGCAGACTGACCCCATTCTGTTAATTTAACACCCCCAGGGAAGAGCAGACTGACCCCACTCTTTCAATGTAACACCCACAGTGAAGTGCAGACTGACCCCACTCTGTTAATGTAACTCACCCAGGGAAGATCCAACTGACCCCACTCTGTCAATGTAACACATCCAGGGAAGAGCAGACTGACCCCACTCTGTCAATGTTACACACAGGGAATAGCAGACTGACCCCACTCTGTCAATGCAACACACCCAGGGAAGAGCAGACTGACACAACTCTATGAATGTAACACACCCATGGAAGAACAGACTGACCCCAATATGTCAATGTAACAGACCCTGTAAAGAGCAGACTGACCCCACTCTGTCAATGTAACACACCCAGGGAAGAGCAGACTGGCCCCACTCTGTCAATATAACACACCAAGGGAAGAGCAGACTGGCCCCACTCTCTCAATACAACACCCCCAGGGAAGAGCAGACTGACCCCACTCTGTCAATATAACACACCCAGGGAAGAGCAGACTGGCCCCACTCTTTCAATACAACACCCCCAGGGAAGAGCAGACTGACCCCACTCTGACGATGTAATGCCCCCAGGGAAGAGCAGACTGACCCAACTCTGTCAATATAACACACCCAGGGAATAGCAGACTGACCCCATTCTAACAAAGTAACACACCCAGTGAAGAGCAGACTGACCTCACTCTGTCAATTTAACACCCCCAGGGAAGAGCAGACTGACCCCACTCTTTCAATTTAACACCCACAGGGAAGAGCAGACTGACCCCACTCTTTCAATGTAACAACCCCAGGGAAGTGCAGACTGACTCCACTCTGTCAATGTAAGACCCCCAGGGAAGAGCAGACTGACCCCACTCTGTCAATGTAACACACACAGGGAAGGGCAGATTGACCCCTCTCTGTCAATGTAACACACCCAGGGAAGAGCAGACTGACGCCATTCTGTCAATGTAACACAGCCTGTAAAGAGGAGACTGACCCCACTCTGTCAATGTAACACATACAGTGAAGGGCAGACTGACCCCACTCTGTCAATGTAACACACCCAGGGAAGAGCAGACTGACCCAAATCTGTCAATGTAACACACCCAGGAAAGGGCTGACTGACCCCCCTCTGTCAATGTAACACACCCAGGGAAGATCAGACCAACCCCACTCTGTCAATTTAACACACCCAGGGAAGAGCACACTGACTCCACTCTGTCAACGTAACCCACCCAGGAAAGAGATGACTGACCCCACTCTATCAATGTAACACCCCCAGGGAAGAGCAGACTGACCCCACTCTGTCAATGTAACACCCCCAGGGAAGAGCAGACTGACCCCAATCTGTCAATGTAACTCAAAAAGGGAAGAGCAGACTGACCCCGCTCTGTCAATGTAACACACCCAGGGAAGAGCAGACTGACCCCAATCTGTCAATGTAACTCAAAAAGGGAAGAGCAGACTGACCCCGCTTTGTCAATGTAAGGAAGAGCAGACTGACCCAACTCTGTCAATTTAACACACCCAGGGAATAGCACACTGACCCCACTCTGTCAATGTAACCCACCCAGGAAAGAGCAGACTGACCCCTCTCTGTCAATGTAACACTACCAGGAAAGAGAAGACTGACCCCACTGGGTCAATGTAACACACCCAGGGAAGAGCAGACTGACCCCACTCTGTCAATGTAACACACCCAGGGAAGAGAAGACTGACCCCATTCTGTCAATATAACACACCCAGGGAAGAGCAGACTGGCCCCACTCTGTCAATGTAACATCCCCAGGGAAGAGCAGACTGACCCCACTGTGTCAATCTAACACACCCAGGGAAGAGCAGACTGACCCAACTCTGTCAATGTAACACACCCAGGGAAGAGCAGACTGGCCCCACTCTGTCAATACAACACCCCCAGGGAAGAGCAGACTCACCCCACTCTGTCGATGTAACACCCCCAGGGAAGAGCAGACTGACCCAACTCTGTCAATATGACACACCCAGGGAAGAGCAGACTGACCCCATTCTATCAAAGTAACACACCCAGGGAAGAGCAGACTGACCCCACTCTGTCAATGTAACACACCCAGGGAAGAGCAGACTGACCCCACTCTGTCAATTTAACACCCCCAGGGAAGAGCAGACTGACCCCACTCTGTCAATGTAAGACCCCCAGGGAAGAGCAGACTGACCCAACTCTGTCAATGTAACACACCCAGGGAAGTGCAGACTGACCCCACTCTGTCAATGTAACAAACCCAGGGAAGAGCAGACTGACCAGACTCTGTCAATGTAACACACACAGGGAAGAGCAGACTGACCCCTCTCTGTCAATGTAACACACTCAGGGAAGATCAGATTGACACCACTCTGTCAATGTAACACACGCAGGGAAGTGCAGACTGACACCACACTGTTAATGTAAAACACACAGGGAAGGGCAGACCGACCCCACTCTGACAATGGAACACACCCAGGGAAGAGCAGACTGACCCCACTCTGTCAATGTAACACACCCAGGGAAGAGCAGACTGACCCTTCTCTGTGAATGCAACACATCCAGGGAAAGGCATACTGACCCCATTCTGTTAATTTAACACCCCCAGGGAAGAGCAGACTGACCCCACTCTTTCAATGTAACACCCACAGGGAAGTGCAGACTGACCCCACTCTGTTAATGTAACTCACCCAGGGAAGAGCAGATGGACACAACTCTGTCAATGTAACACACCCATGGAAGAACAGACTGACCCCACTATGTCAATGTAACACACCCTGTAAAGAGCAGACTGACCCCACTCAGTCAATGTAACACACACAGGGAAGAGCTGACTGACCCCACTCTGTCAATTTAACGCACCCAGGTTTGAGCACACTGACCCCAGTCTGTCAACGTAACACACACAGGGAAGTGCAGAGCAACCTAACTCTGTCAATGTAACACACCCTGTAAAGAGCAGACTGTCCCCACTCTGTCAATGTAACACTCCCAGGTATGAGCACACTGACCCCACTCTGTCAATGTAACCCACCCAGGAAAGAGCAGACTGACCCCACTCTGTCAATGTAACACACCCAGGGAAGAGCAGACTGACCCCACTCTGTCAATGTAACACACCCAGGGAAGAGCAGTCTGGCCCCACTCTGTCAATAAAACACCCCCAGGGAAGAGCAGACTCACCCCACTCTGTCGATGTAACACCCCCAGTGAAGAGCAGACTGACCCAACTCTGTCAATATAACATACCCAGGGAAGAGCAGACTGACCCCATTCTAGCAAAGTAACACACACAGGGAAGAGCAGACTGACCCCACTCTGTCACTGTAACACACCCACGGAAGAGCAGACTGACCTCACTCTGTCAATTTAACACCCCCAGGGAAGAGCAGACTAACATCACTCTTTCAATGTAACACCCCCAGGGAAGAGCAGACTGACTCCACTCTGTCAATGTAAGAACCCCAGGGAAGAGCAGACTGAGCACACTCAGTCAATGTAACACACCCAGGGAAGAGCAGACTGACCCCACTCTGTCAATGTAACAGACCCAGGGAAGAGCAGACTGACCCCAATCTGTCAGTGTAACACACCCAGGGAAGGGCAGACTGACCCCCCTCTGTCAATGTAACACACCCAGGGAAGAGCAGACCGACCCCACTCTGTCAATGTAACACACCCAGGGAAGAGCAGATTGACCCCACCCTGTCAATGTAACCCACCCTGGAAAGAGCAGACTGACCCCACTCTGTCAATGTAACACACCCAGGAAAGAGCAGACTGACCCCACTGTGTCAATGTAACACACCCAGGTATGAGCAGACTGACCCCACTCTGTCAATGAAACTCACAAAGGGAAGAGCAGTCTGACCCTTCTCTGTCAATGTAACACACCCAGGGAAGGGCAGACTGACCCCATTCTGTCAATCTAACACACCCAGGGAAGTGCAGACTGACCCCACTGTGTCAATGTAACACACACAGGGAAGAGCAGACTGACCCCACTCTGTCAATGTAACACACAGGGAAGAGCAGACTGACCCCACTCTGTCAATGTAACACACCCAGGGAAGAGCAGACTGACCCCACTCTGTCAATGTAACACAACCTGTAAAGAGCAGACTGACCCCACTCTGTCAATGTAACACATACAGTGAAGGGCAGACAGACCCCACTCTGTCAGTGTAACACACCCAGGGAAGAGCTGACGGACCCCACTCTGTCAATTTAACGCACCCTGGTTTGAGCACACTGACCCCACTCTGTCAATGAAGCCCACCCAGGAAAGAGCAGACTGACCCCCTCTGTCAATGTAACACACACAGGGATGAGCAGATTGACCCAACTCTGTCAATGTAACCCACTCAGTTAAGAGCAGACTGACCCCAATCGGTCAATGTAACCTTCCCAGGGAAGAGCAAACAGACCGCACTCTGTCAATGGAACACACCCAGGGAAGAGCAGACTGACCCAACTCTGTCAATGTAACACACTCAAGGAAGAACAGACTGACCCCACTCTGTCAATGTAACACACTCTGTAAAGAGCAGACTGACCCCACTCTGTCAATGTAAAACACACAGGGAACGGCAGACCAACCCCACTCTGACAATGGACCACACCCAGGGAAGAGCAGACTGACCCCACTCTGTCGATGTAACACACAGGGAAGAGCAGACTGACCCTTCTCTGTGAATGCAACACATCCAGGGAAGGGCATACTGACCCCATTCTGTTAATTTAACACCCCCAGGGAAGAGCAGACGGACCCCACACTTTCAATGTAACACCCACAGTGAAGTGCAGACTGACCCCACTGTTAATGTAACTCACCCAGGGAAGTGCAGACTGACCCCACTCTGTGAATTTAACACATCCAGGGAAGGTCAGACTGACCCCATTCTGTCAATCTAACACACACAGGGAAGAGCAGACTGACCCCACTCTGTCAATGTTACACACAGGGAATAGCAGACTGACCCCACTCTGTCAATGTAACACTCCCAGGGAAGAGCAGACTGACACAACTCTGTCAATGTAACACACCCATGGAAGAACAGACTGACCCAACTCTGTCAATGTAACACACACATGGAAGAACAGACTGACCCCACTCTGTCAATCTAACACACACAGGGAAGAGCAGACTGACCCCACTCTGTCAATGTTACACACAGGGAATAGCAGACTGACACAACTCTGTCAATGTAACACACCCATGGAAGAACAGACTGACCCAACTCTGTCAATGTAACACACCCATGGAAGAACAGACTGACCCCACTATGCCAATGTAACACACCCTGTAAAGAGAAGACTGACCCCACTCTGTCAATGTATCACACACAGGGAAGAGCTGACTGACCCCATTCTGTCAATTTAACGCATCCAGGTTTGAGCACACTGACCCCACTCTGTCAACGTAACACACACAGGGAAGGGCAGACCAACCTAATTCTGTCAATGTAACAAACCCTGCAAAGAGCAGACTGACCCCACTCTGTCAATGTAACCACCCAGGTTTGAGCACACTGACCCCACACTGTCAATGTAACCCACCCAGGAAAGAGCAGACTGACCCCACTCTGTCAATGTAACACACACAGGGAAGAGCAGACTGACCCCACTCTGTCGATGTAACACCCCCAGGGAAGAGCAGACTGACCCAACTCTGTCAATATAACACACCCAGGGAAGAGCAGACTGACCCAATTCTATCAAAGTAATACACGCAGGGAAGAGCAGACAGACCCCACTCTGTCAATGTAACACACCCAGTGAAGAGCAGACTGACCTCACTCTGTCAATGTAAGACCCCCAGGGAAGAGCAGACTGAGCACACTCTGTCAATGTAACACACACAGGGAAGGGCAGACTGACCCCCCTCTGTCAATGTAGCACACCCAGGGAAGAGCAGACTGACCCCAATCTGTCAATGTAACACACACAGGAAAGGGCTGACTGACCCCCCTCTGTCAATGTTACACACCCAGGTAAGAGCAGACCGACCCCACTCTGTCAATGTAACACACCCAGTGAAGAGCAGACTGACCTCACTCTGTCAATGTAAGACCCCCAGGGAAGAGCAGACTGAGCACACTCTGTCAATGTAACACACACAGGGAAGGGCAGACTGACCCCCCTCTGTCAATGTAACACACACATGGAAGAACAGACTGACCCCACTCTGTCAATGTAACACACTCTGTAAAGAGCAGACTGACCCCACTCTGTCAATGTAAAACACACAGGGAAGGGCAGACCGACCCTACTCTGACAATGTAACACACCCAGGGAAGAGCTGACTGACCCTTCTCTGTGAATGCAACACATCCAGGGAAGGGCAGACTGACCCCATTCTGTTAATTTAACACCCCCAGGGAAGAGCAGACTGACCCCACTCTTTCAATGTAACACCCACAGGGAAGTGCAGACTGACCCCACTCTGTTAATGTAACACACCCATGGAAGAACAGACTGACCCCACTATGTCAATGTAACACACCCTGTAAAGAGCAGACTGACCCCACTCTGTCAATGTAACACACACAGGGAAGAGCTGACTGACCCCACTCTGTCAATTTAACGCACCCAGGTTTGAGCACACTGACCCCAGTCTGTCAACGTAACACACACAGGGAAGGGCAGACCAACCTAACTCTGTCAAAGTAACACACCCTGCAAAGAGCAGACTGTCCCCACTCTGTCAATGTAACACACCCAGGTTTGAGCACACTGACCCCACTCTGTCAATGTAACCCACCCAGGAAAGAGCAGACTGACCCCACTCTGTCAATGTAACACACCCAGGGAAGAGCAGACTGACCCCACTCTGTCAATATAACACACCCAGGGAAGAGCAGACTGGCCCCACTCTGTCAATAAAACACCCCCAGGGAAGAGCAGACTCACCCCACTCTGTCGATGTAACACCCCCAGTGAAGAGCAGACTGACCCAACTCTGTCAATATAACACACCCAGGGAAGAGCAGACTGACCCCATTCTAGCAAAGTAACACACCCAGGGAAGAGCAGACTGACCCCACTCTGTCACTGTAACACACCCACGGAAGAGCAGACTGACCTCACTCTGTCAATTTAACACCCCCAGGGAAGAGCAGACTGACCGCACTCTTTCAATGTAACACCCCCAGGGAAGAGCAGACTGACTCCACTCTGTCAATGTAAGACCCCCAGGGAAGAGCAGACTGAGCACACTCTGTCAATGTAACACACCCAGGGAAGAGCAGACTGACCCCACTCTTTCAATGTAACAGACCCAGGGAAGAGCAAACTGACCCCAATCTGTCAGTGTAACACACCCAGGGAAGGGCAGACTGACCCACCTCTGTCAAGGTAACACACCCAGGGAAGAGCCGACCGACCCCACTCTGTCAATGTAACACACCCAGGGAAGAGCAGACTGACCCCACTCTGTCAATGTAACCCACCCTGGAAAGAGCAGACTGACCCCACTCTGTCAATGTAACACACCCAGGGATGAGCAGAATGACCCCACTCTATCAATGAAACTCACAAAGGGAAGAGCAGACTGACCCTTCTCTGTCAATGTAACACACCCAGGGAAGGGCAGACTGACCCCATTCTGTCAATCTAACACACCCAGGGAAGTGCAGACTGACCCCACTGTGTCAATGTAACAC
The DNA here is from genome assembly GCF_047496795.1 of Chiloscyllium punctatum. Lineage (NCBI taxonomy): Eukaryota > Metazoa > Chordata > Chondrichthyes > Orectolobiformes > Hemiscylliidae > Chiloscyllium > Chiloscyllium punctatum. The sequence goes on along the minus strand of NC_092751.1, from coordinate 67,163,561 downwards.
ACACAGGGAAGAGCAGACTGACCCCACTCTGTCAATGTAACACACAGGGAAGAGCAGACTGACCCCACTCTTTCAATGTAACACACCCAGGGAAGAGCAGACTGACCCCACTCTGTCAATGTAACACAACCTGTAAAGAGCAGACTGACCCCACTCTGTCAATGTAACACATACAGTGAAGGGCAGACCGACCCCACTCTGTCAATGTAACACACCCAGGGAAGAGCTGACGGACCCCACTCTGTCAATTTAACGCACCCTGGTTTGAGCACACTGACCCCACTCTGTCAATGAAGCCCACCCAGGAAAGAGCAGACTGACCCCCTCTGTCAATGTAACACACACAGGGATGAGCAGATTGACCCAACTCTGTCAATGTAACCCACTCAGTTAAGAGCAGACTTACCCCAATCGGTCAATGTAACCTTCCCAGGGAAGAGCAAACAGACCGCACTCTGTCAATGGAACACACCCAGGGAAAAACAGACTGACCCAACTCTGTCAATGTAACACACTCAAGGAAGAACAGACTGACCCCACTCTGTCAATGTAACACACTCTGTAAAGAGCAGACTGACCCCACTCTGTCAATGTAAAACACACAGGGAAGGGCAGACCGACCCCACTCTGACAATGGAACACACCCAGGGAAGAGCAGACTGACCCCACTCTGTCAATGTAACACACCCAGGGAAGAGCAGACTGACCCTTCTCTGTGAATGCAACACATCCAGGGAAAGGCATACTGACCCCATTCTGTTAATTTAACACCCCCAGGGAAGAGCAGACTGACCCCACTCTTTCAATGTAACACCCACAGTGAAGTGCAGACTGACCCCACTGTTAATGTAACTCAACCAGGGAAGTGCAGACTGACCCCACTCTGTCAATGTCACACATCCAGGGAAGGTCAGACTGACCCCATTCTGTCAATCTAACACACACAGGGAAGAGCAGACTGACCCCACTCTGTCAATGTTACACACAGGGAATAGCAGACTGACCCCACTCTGTCAATGTAACACTCCCAGGGAAGAGCAGACTGACACAACTCTGTCAATGTAACACACCCATGGAAGAATAGACTGACCCAACTCTGTCAATGTAACACACACATGGAAGAACAGACTGACCCCACTCTGTCAATCTAACACACACAGTGAAGAGCAGACTGACCCCACTCTGTCAATGTTACACACAGGGAATAGCAGACTGACCCCACTCTGTCAATGTAACACACCCATGGAAGAACAGACTGACCCCACTATGTCAATGTAACACACCCTGTAAAGAGCAGACTGACCCCACTCTGTCAATGTAACACACACAGGGAAGAGCTGACTGACCCCATTCTGTCAATTTAACGCATCCAGGTTTGAGCACACTGACCCCACTCTGTCAACGTAACACACACAGGGAAGGGCAGACCAAGCTAATTCTGTCAATGTAACACACCCTGCAAAGAGCAGACTGACCCCACTCTGTCAATGTAACCACCCAGGTTTGAGCACACTGACCCCACACTGTCAATGTAACCCACCCAGGAAAGAGCAGACTGACCCCACTCTGTCAATGTAACACACACAGAGAAGAGCAGACTGACCCCACTCTGTCGATGTAACACCCCCAGGGAAGAGCAGACTGACCCAACTCTGTCAATATAACACACCCAGGGAAGAGCAGACTGACCCCATTCGATCAAAGTAATACACGCAGGGAAGAGCAGACAGACCCCACTCTGTCAATGTAACAGACCCAGTGAAGAGCAGACTGACCTCACTCTGTCAATTTAACACCCCCAGGGAAGAGCAGACTGACCCCACTCTTTCAATGTAACACACCCAGGGAAGAGCAGACTGACCCCACTCTGTCAATTTAACACCCCCAGGGAAGAGCAGACTGACCCCACCCTTTCAATGGAACACCCCCAGGGAAGAGCAGACTGACCCCACTTTGTCAATGTAAGACCCCCAGGGAAGAGCAGACTGAGCACACTCTGTCAATGTAACACACACAGGGAAGGGCGGACTGACCCCCCTCTGTCAATGTAGCACACCCAGGGAAGAGCAGACTGACCCCAATCTGTCAATGTAACACAGACAGGTAAGAGCAGACCGACCCCACTCTGTCAATGTTACACACAGGGAATAGCAGACTGACCCCACTCTGTCAATGTAACACACCCATGGAGGAACAGACTGACCCCACGATGTCAATGTAACACACCCTGTAAAGAGCAGACTGTCCCCACTCTGTCAATGTAACACACACAGGGAAGAGCTGACTTACCCCACTCTGTCAATTTAACGCATCCAGGTTTGAGCACACTGACCCCACTCTGTCAACGTAACACGCACAGGGAACGGCAGACCAACCTAACTCTGTCAATGTAACACAACCTGTAAAGAGCAGACTGACCCCACTCTGTCAATGTAACACATACAGTGAAGGGCAGACCGACCCCACTCTGTCAATGTAACACACCCAGGGAAGAGCTGACGGACCCCACTCTGTCAATTTAATGCACCCTGGTTTGAGCACACTGACCCCACTCTGTCAATGAAGCCCACCCAGGAAAGAGCAGACTGACCCCCTCTGTCAATGTAACACACACAGGGATGAGCAGATTGACCCAACTCTGTCAGTGTAACCCACTCAGTTAAGAGCAGACTGACCCCAATCGGTCAATGTAACCTTCCCAGGGAAGAGCAAACAGACCGCACTCTGTCAATGGAACACACCCAGGGAAGAGCAGACTGACCCAACTCTGTCAATGTAACACACTCAAGGAAGAACAGACTGACCCCACTCTGTCAATGTAACACACTCTGTAAAGAGCAGACTGACCCCACTCTGTCAATGTAAAACACACAGGGAAGGGCAGACCGACCCCACTCTGACAATGGAACACACCCAGGGAAGAGCAGACTGACCCCACTCTGTCAATGTAACACACCCAGGGAAGAGCAGACTGACCCTTCTCTGTGAATGCAACACATCCAGGGAAGGGCATACTGACCCCATTCTGTGAATTTAACACCCCCAGGGAAGAGCAGACTGACCCCACTCTTTCAATGTAAAACCCACAGTGAAGTGCAGACTGACCCCACTGTTAATGTAACTCACCCAGGGAAGTGCAGACTGACCCCACTCTGTCAATGTAACACATCCAGGGAAGGTCAGACTGACCCCATTCTGTCAATCTAACACACACAGGGAAGAGCAGACTGACCCCACTCTGTCAATGTTACACACAGGGAATAGCAGACTGACCCCACTCTGTCAATGTAACACTCCCAGGGAAGAGCAGACTGACACAACTCTGTCAATGTAACACACCCATGGAAGAACAGACTGACCCAACTCTGTCAATGTAACACACACATGGAAGAACAGACTGACCCCACTCTGTCAATCTAACACACACAGGGAAGAGCAGACTGACCCCACTCTGTCAATGTTACACACAGGGAATAGCAGACTGACCCCACTCTGTCAATGTAACACACCCATGGAAGAACAGACTGAGCCCACTATGTCAATGTAACACACCCTGTAAAGAGCAGACTGACCCCACTCTGTCAATGTAACACACACAGGGAAGAGCTGACTGACCCCATTCTGTCAATTTAACGCATCCAGGTTTGAGCACACTGACCCCACTCTGTCAACGTAACACACACAGGGAAGGGCAGACCAACCTAATTCTGTCAATGTAACACACCATGCAAAGAGCAGACTGACCCCACTCTGTCAATGTAACCACCCAGGTTTGAGCACACTGACCCCACACTGTCAATGTAACCCACCCAGGAAAGAGCAGACTGACCCCACTCTGTCAATGTAACACACACAGGGAAGAGCAGACTGACCCCACTCTGTCGATGTAACACCCCCAGGGAAGAGCAGACTGACCCAACTCTGTCAATATAACACACCCAGGGAAGAGCAGACTGACCCCATTCTTTCAAAGTAATACACGCAGGGAAGAGCAGACAGACCCCACTCTGTCAATGTAACAGACCCAGTGAAGAGCAGACTGACCCCACTCTGTCAATGTAACACACACAGGGAAGAGCAGACTGACCCCACTCTGTCGATGTAACACCCCCAGGGAAGAGCAGACTGACCCAACTCTGTCAATATAAGACACCCAGGGAAGAGCAGACTGACCCCATTCATTCAAAGTAATACACGCAGGGAAGAGCAGACAGACCCCATTCTGTTAATGTAACAGACCCAGTGAAGAGCAGACTGACCTCACTCTGTCAATTTAACACCCCCAGGGAAGAGCAGACTGACCCCACTCTTTCAATGTAACACACCCAGGGAAGAGCGGACTGACCCCACTCTTTCAATTTAACACCCCCAGGGAAGAGCAGACTGACCCCACCCTTTCAATGGAACACCCCCAGGGAAGAGCAGACTGACCCCACTCTGTCAATGTAAGATCCCCAGGGAAGAGCAGACTGACCCCACTCTGTCAATGTAACACACACAGGGAAGGGCAGACTGACCCCCTCTGTCAATGTAGCACACACAGGGAAGAGCAGACAGACCCCAATCTGTCAATGTAACACACCCAGGAAAGGGCTGACTGACCCCCCTCTGTCAATGTAACACACCCAGGTAAGAGCAGAACGACCCCACTCTGTCAATGTTACATACAGGGAATAGCAGACTGACCCCACTCTGTCAATGTAACACACCCATGGAAGAACAGACTGACCCCACGATGTCAATGTAACACACCCTGTAAAGAGCAGACTGACCCCACTCTGTCAATGTAACACACACAGGGAAGAGCTGACTGACCCCAAACTGTCAATTTAACGCATCCAGGTTTGAGCACACTGACCCCACTCTGTCAACGTAACACGCACAGGGAAAGGCAGACCAACCTAACTCTGTCAATGTAACACACCCTGTAAAGAGCAGACTGACCCCACTCTGTCAATGTAACCACCCAGGTTTGAGCACACTGACCCCACACTGTCAATGTAACCCACCCAGGAAAGAGCAGACTGACCCCACTCTGTCAATGTAACACACACAGGGAAGAGCAGACTGACCCCACTCTGTCGATGTAACACCCCCAGGGAAGAGCAGACTCACCCAACTCTGTCAATATAACACACCCAGGGAAGAGCAGACTGACCCCATTCTATCAAAGTAATACATGCAGGGAAGAGCAGACAGACCTCACTCTGTCAATGTAACACACCCAGTGAAGAGCAGACTGACCTCACTCTGTCAATTTACCAGCCCCAGGGAAGAGCAGACTGACCCCACTCTTTCAATGTAACACACCCAGGGAAGAGCAGACTGACCCCACTCTGTCAATTTAACACCCCCAGGGAAGAGCAGACTGACCCCACCCTTTAAATGTAACACCCCCAGGGAAGAGCAGAGTGACCCCACTCTGTCAATGTAAGACCCCCAGGGAAGAGCAGACTGAGCACACTCTGTCAATGTAACACACCCAGGAAAGGGCTGACTGACCCCTCTCTGTCAATGTAACACACCCAGTTAAGAGCAGACCGACCCCACTCTGTCAATGTAACACACCCAGGGAAGAGCACACTGACCCCACTCTGTCAACGTAACCCACCCAGGAAAGAGCAGACTGACCCCACTCTATCAATGTAACACACCCAGGGAAGAGCAGACTGACCCCACTCTGTCAATGTAACACCGACAGGGAAGATCAGATGGCCCCACACTGTCAATGTAACACACCCAGGGAAGAGCAGACTGACCCCAATCTGTCAATGTAACTCAAAAAGGGAAGAGCAGACTGACCCCCCTCTGTTAATGTAACACACCCAGGGAAGAGCAGACTGACCCCACTCTGTCAATTTAAGACACCCAGGGAATAGCACACTGACCCCTCTCTGTCAATGTAACCCACCCAGGAAAGAGCAGACTGACCCCACTCTGTCAATGTAACACTACCAGGAAAGAGCAGACTGACCCCACTGTGTCAATGTAACATACCCAGGGAAGTGCAGACTGACCCCACTGTGTCAATGTAACACACCCAGGGAAGAGCAGACTGACCGAACTCTGTCAATGTAACACACCCAGGGAAGAGCAGACTGGCCCCACTCTGTCAATAAAACACCCCCAGTAAGAGCAGACTCACCCCACTCTGTCGATGTAACACCCCCAGGGAAGAGCAGACTGACCCAACTCTGTCAATATAACACACCCAGGGAAGAGCAGACTGACCCCATTCTATCAAAGTAACACCCCCAGGGAAGAGCAGACTGACCCCACTCTGTCGATGTAACACCCCCAGGGAAGAGCAGACTGACCCCACTCTGTCAATGTAACACACCCAGGGAAGAGCAGACTGACCCTTCTCTGTGAATGCAACACATCCAGGGAAGGGCATACTGACACCAATCTGTTAATTTAACACCCCCAGGGAAGAGCAGACTGACCCCACTCTTTCAATGTAACACCCACAGTGAAGTGCAGACTGACCCCACTGTTAATGTAACTCACCCAGGGAAGTGCAGACTGACCCCACTCTGTCAATGTAACACATCCAGGGAAGGTCAGACTGACCCGATTCTGTCAATCTAACACACACAGGGAAGAGCAGACTGACCCCACTCTGTCAATGTTACACACAGGGAATAGCAGACTGACCCCACTCTGTCAATGTAACACTCCCAGGGAAGAGCAGACTGACACAACTCTGTCAATGTAACACACCCATGGAAGAACAGACTGACCCAACTGTGTCAATGTAACACACACATGGAAGAACAGACTGACCCCACTCTGTCAATGTAACACACCCATAGAAGAGCAGACTGACCCCACTATGTCAATGTAACACACCCTGTAAAGAGCAGACTGACCCCACTCTGTCAATGTAACACACACAGGGAAGAGCTGACTGACCCCATTCTGTCAATTTAACGCATCCAGGTTTGAGCACACTGACCCCACTCTGTCAACGTAACACACACAGGGAAGGGCAGACCAACCTAATTCTGTCAATGTAACACACCCTGTAAAGAGCAGATTGACCCAACTCTGTCAATGTAACCCACTCAGTTAAGAGCAGACTGACCCCAATCGGTCAATGTAACCTTCCCAGGGAAGAGCAAACAGACCGCACTCTGTCAATGGAACACACCCAGGGAAGAGCAGACTGACCCAACTCTGTCAATGTAACACACTCAAGGAAGAACAGACTGACCCCACTCTGTCAATGTAACACACTCTGTAAAGAGCAGACTGACCCCACTCTGTCAATGTAAAACACACAGGGAAGGGCAGACCAACCCCACTCTGACAATGGAACACACCCAGGGAAGAGCAGACTGACCCCACTCTGTCGATGTAACACACAGGGAAGAGCAGACTGACCCTTCTCTGTGAATGCAACACATCCAGGGAAGGGCATACTGACCCCATTCTGTTAATTTAACACCCCCAGGGAAGAGCAGACGGACCCCACACTTTCAATGTAACACCCACAGTGAAGTGCAGACTGACCCCACTGTTAATGTAACTCACCCAGGGAAGTGCAGACTGACCCCACTCTGTGAATTTAACACATCCAGGGAAGGTCAGACTGACCCCATTCTGTCAATCTAACACACACAGGGAAGAGCAGACTGACCCCACTCTGTCAATGTTACACACAGGGAATAGCAGACTGACCCCACTCTGTCAATGTAACACTCCCAGGGAAGAGCAGACTGACACAACTCTGTCAATGTAACACACCCATGGAAGAACAGACTGACCCAACTCTGTCAATGTAACACACACATGGAAGAACAGACTGACCCCACTCTGTCAATCTAACACACACAGGGAAGAGCAGACTGACCCCACTCAGTCAATGTTACACACAGGGAATAGCAGACTGACACAACTCTGTCAATGTAACACACCCATGGAAGAACAGACTGACCCAACTCTGTCAATGTAACACACCCATGGAAGAACAGACTGACCCCACTATGCCAATGTAACACACCCTGTAAAGAGAAGACTGACCCCACTCTGTCAATGTATCACACACAGGGAAGAGCTGACTGACCCCATTCTGTCAATTTAACGCATCCAGGTTTGAGCACACTGACCCCACTCTGTCAACGTAACACACACAGGGAAGGGCAGACCAACCTAATTCTGTCAATGTAACAAACCCTGCAAAGAGCAGACTGAACCCACTCTGTCAATGTAACCACCCAGGTTTGAGCACACTGACCCCACACTGTCAATGTAACCCACCCAGGAAAGAGCAGACTGACCCCACTCTGTCAATGTAACACACACAGGGAAGAGCAGACTGACCCCACTCTGTCGATGTAACACCCCCAGGGAAGAGCAGACTGACCCAACTCTGTCAATATAACACACCCAGGGAAGAGCAGACTGACCCAATTCTATCAAAGTAATACACGCAGGGAAGAGCAGACAGACCCCACTCTGTCAATGTAACACACCCAGTGAAGAGCAGACTGACCTCACTCTGTCAATGTAAGACCCCCAGGGAAGAGCAGACTGAGCACACTCTGTCAATGTAACACACACAGGGAAGGGCAGACTGACCCCCCTCTGTCAATGTAGCACACCCAGGGAAGAGCAGACTGACCCCAATCTGTCAATGTAACACACACAGGAAAGGGCTGACTGACCCCCCTCTGTCAATGTTACACACCCAGGTAAGAGCAGACCGACCCCACTCTGTCAATGTAACACACACATGGAAGAACAGACTGACCCCACTCTCTCAATGTAACACACTCTGTAAAGAGCAGACTGACCCCACTCTGTCAATGTAAAACACACCGGGAAGGGCAGACCGACCCTACTCTGACAATGTAACACACCCAGGGAAGAGCTGACTGACCCTTCTCTGTGAATGCAACACATCCAGGGAAGGGCAGACTGACCCCATTCTGTTAATTTAACACCCCCAGGGAAGAGCAGACTGACCCCACTCTTTCAATGTAACACCCACAGGGAAGTGCAGACTGACCCCACTCTGTTAATGTAACACACCCATGGAAGAACAGACTGACCCCACTATGTCAATGTAACACACCCTGTAAAGAGCAGACTGACCCCACTCTGTCAATGTAACACACACAGGGAAGAGCTGACTGACCCCACTCTGTCAATTTAACGCACCCAGGTTTGAGCACACTGACCCCAGTCTGTCAACGTAACACACACAGGGAAGGGCAGACCAACCTAACTCTGTCAAAGTAACACACCCTGCAAAGAGCAGACTGTCCCCACTCTGTCAATGTAACACACCCAGGTTTGAGCACACTGACCCCACTCTGTCAATGTAACCCACCCAGGAAAGAGCAGACTGACCCCACTCTGTCAATGTAACACACCCAGGGAAGAGCAGACTGACCCCACTCTGTCAATATAACACACCCAGGGAAGAGCAGACTGGCCCCACTCTGTCAATAAAACACCCCCAGGGAAGAGCAGACTCACCCCACTCTGTCGATGTAACACCCCCAGTGAAGAGCAGACTGACCCAACTCTGTCAATATAACACACCCAGGGAAGAGCAGACTGACCCCATTCTAGCAAAGTAACACACCCAGGGAAGAGCAGACTGACCCCACTCTGTCACTGTAACACACCCACGGAAGAGCAGACTGACCTCACTCTGTCAATTTAACACCCCCAGGGAAGAGCAGACTGACCGCACTCTTTCAATGTAACACCCCCAGGGAAGAGCAGACTGACTCCACTCTGTCAATGTAAGACCCCCAGGGAAGAGCAGACTGAGCACACTCTGTCAATGTAACACACCCAGGGAAGAGCAGACTGACCCCACTCTTTCAATGTAACAGACCCAGGGAAGAGCAAACTGACCCCAATCTGTCAGTGTAACACACCCAGGGAAGGGCAGACTGACCCACCTCTGTCAAGGTAACACACCCAGGGAAGAGCCGACCGACCCCACTCTGTCAATGTAACACACCCAGGGAAGAGCAGACTGACCCCACTCTGTCAATGTAACCCACCCTGGAAAGAGCAGACTGACCCCACTCTGTCAAAGTAACACACCCAGAAAACAGCAGACTGACCCCACTGTGTCAATGTAACACACCCAGGGATGAGCAGAATGACCCCACTCTATCAATGAAACTCACAAAGGGAAGAGCAGACTGACCCTTCTCTGTCAATGTAACACACCCAGGGAAGGGCAGACTGACCCCATTCTGTCAATCTAACACACCCAGGGAAGTGCAGACTGACCCCACTGTGTCAATGTAACACACACAGGGAAGAGCAGACTGACCCCACTCTGTCAATGTAACACACAGGGAAGAGCAGACTGACCCCACTCTTTCAATGTAACACACCCAGGGAAGAGCAGACTGACCCCACTCTGTCAATGTAACACAACCTGTAAAGAGCAGACTGACCCCACTCTGTCAATGTAACACATACAGTGAAGGGCAGACCGACCCCACTCTGTCAATGTAACACACCCAGGGAAGAGCTGACGGACCCCACTCTGTCAATTTAACGCACCCTGGTTTGAGCACACTGACCCCACTCTGTCAATGAAGCCCACCCAGGAAAGAGCAGACTGACCCCCTCTGTCAATGTAACACACACAGGGATGAGCAGATTGACCCAACTCTGTCAATGTAACCCACTCAGTTAAGAGCAGACTTATCCCAATCGGTCAATGTAACCTTCCCAGGGAAGAGCAAACAGACCGCACTCTGTCAATGGAACACACCCAGGGAAAAACAGACTGACCCAACTCTGTCAATGTAACACACTCAAGGAAGAACAGACTGACCCCACTCTGTCAATGTAACACACTCTGTAAAGAGCAGACTGACCCCACTCTGTCAATGTAAAACACACAGGGAAGGGCAGACCGACCCCACTCTGACAATGGAACACACCCAGGGAAGAGCAGACTGACCCCACTCTGTCAATGTAACACACCCAGGGAAGAGCAGACTGACCCTTCTCTGTGAATGCAACACATCCAGGGAAAGGCATACTGACCCCATTCTGTTAATTTAACACCCCCAGGGAAGAGCAGACTGACCCCACTCTTTCAATGTAACACCCACAGTGAAGTGCAGACTGACCCCACTGTTAATGTAACTCAACCAGGGAAGTGCAGACTGACCCCACTCTGTCAATGTCACACATCCAGGGAAGGTCAGACTGACCCCATTCTGTCAATCTAACACACACAGGGAAGAGCAGACTGACCCCACTCTGTCAATGTTACACACAGGGAATAGCAGACTGACCCCATCTGTCAATGTAACACTCCCAGGGAAGAGCAGACTGACACAACTCTGTCAATGTAACACACCCATGGAAGAATAGACTGACCCAACTCTGTCAATGTAACACACACATGGAAGAACAGACTGACCCCACTCTGTCAATCTAACACACACAGTGAAGAGCAGACTGACCCCACTCTGTCAATGTTACACACAGGGAATAGCAGACTGACCCCACTCTGTCAATGTAACACACCCATGGAAGAACAGACTGACCCCACTATGTCAATGTAACACACCCTGTAAAGAGCAGACTGACCCCACTCTGTCAATGTAACACACACAGGGAAGAGCTGACTGACCCCATTCTGTCAATTTAACGCATCCAGGTTTGAGCACACTGACCCCACTCTGTCAACGTAACACACACAGGGAAGGGCAGACCAAGCTAATTCTGTCAATGTAACACACCCTGCAAAGAGCAGACTGACCCCACTCTGTCAATGTAACCACCCAGGTTTGAGCACACTGACCCCACACTGTCAATGTAACCCACCCAGGAAAGAGCAGACTGACCCCACTCTGTCAATGTAACACACACAGAGAAGAGCAGACTGACCCCACTCTGTCGATGTAACACCCCCAGGGAAGAGCAGACTGACCCAACTCTGTCAATATAACACACCCAGGGAAGAGCAGACTGACCCCATTCGATCAAAGTAATACACGCAGGGAAGAGCAGACAGACCCCACTCTGTCAATGTAACAGACCCAGTGAAGAGCAGACTGACCTCACTCTGTCAATTTAACACCCCCAGGGAAGAGCAGACTGACCCCACTCTTTCAATGTAACACACCCAGGGAAGAGCAGACTGACCCCACTCTGTCAATTTAACACCCCCAGGGAAGAGCAGACTGACCCCACCCTTTCAATGGAACACCCCCAGGGAAGAGCAGACTGACCCCACTTTGTCAATGTAAGACCCCCAGGGAAGAGCAGACTGAGCACACTCTGTCAATGTAACACACACAGGGAAGGGCGGACTGACCCCCCTCTGTCAATGTAGCACACCCAGGGAAGAGCAGACTGACCCCAATCTGTCAATGTAACACAGACAGGTAAGAGCAGACCGACCCCACTCTGTCAATGTTACACACAGGGAATAGCAGACTGACCCCACTCTGTCAATGTAACACACCCATGGAGGAACAGACTGACCCCACGATGTCAATGTAACACACCCTGTAAAGAGCAGACTGACCCCACTCTGTCAATGTAACACACACAGGGAAGAGCTGACTTACCCCACTCTGTCAATTTAACGCATCCAGGTTTGAGCACACTGACCCCACTCTGTCAACGTAACACGCACAGGGAACGGCAGACCAACCTAACTCTGTCAATGTAACACAACCTGTAAAGAGCAGACTGACCCCACTCTGTCAATGTAACACATACAGTGAAGGGCAGACCGACCCCACTCTGTCAATGTAACACACCCAGGGAAGAGCTGACGGACCCCACTCTGTCAATTTAATGCACCCTGGTTTGAGCACACTGACCCCACTCTGTCAATGAAGCCCACCCAGGAAAGAGCAGACTGACCCCCTCTGTCAATGTAACACACACAGGGATGAGCAGATTGACCCAACTCTGTCAGTGTAACCCACTCAGTTAAGAGCAGACTGACCCCAATAGGTCAATGTAACCTTCCCAGGGAAGAGCAAACAGACCGCACTCTGTCAATGGAACACACCCAGGGAAGAGCAGACTGACTCAACTCTGTAAATGTAACACACTCAAGGAAGAACAGACTGACCCCACTCTGTCAATGTAACACACTCTGTAAAGAGCAGACTGACCCCACTCTGTCAATGTAAAACACACAGGGAAGGGCAGACCGAACCCACTCTGACAATGGAACACACCCAGGGAAGAGCAGACTGACCCCACTCTGTCAATGTAACACACCCAGGGAAGAGCAGACTGACCCTTCTCTGTGAATGCAACACATCCAGGGAAGGGCATACTGACCCCATTCTGTGAATTTAACACCCCCAGGGAAGAGCAGACTGACCCCACTCTTTCAATGTAAAACCCACAGTGAAGTGCAGACTGACCCCACTGTTAATGTAACTCACCCAGGGAAGTGCAGACTGACCCCACTCTGTCAATGTAACACATCCAGGGAAGGTCAGACTGACCCCATTCTGTCAATCTAACACACACAGGGAAGAGCAGACTGACCCCACTCTGTCAATGTTACACACAGGGAATAGCAGACTGACCCCACTCTGTCAATGTAACACTCCCAGGGAAGAGCAGACTGACACAACTCTGTCAATGTAACACACCCATGGAAGAACAGACTGACCCAACTCTGTCAATGTAACACACAAATGGAAGAACAGACTGACCCCACTCTGTCAATCTAACACACACAGGGAAGAGCAGACTGACCCCACTCTGTCAATGTTACACACAGGGAATAGCAGACTGACCCCACTCTGTCAATGTAACACACCCATGGAAGAACAGACTGAGCCCACTATGTCAATGTAACACACCCTGTAAAGAGCAGACTGACCCCACTCTGTCAATGTAACACACACAGGGAAGAGCTGACTGACCCCATTCTGTCAATTTAACGCATCCAGGTTTGAGCACACTGACCCCACTCTGTCAACGTAACACACACAGGGAAGGGCAGACCAACCTAATTCTGTCAATGTAACACACCATGCAAAGAGCAGACTGACCCCACTCTGTCAATGTAACCACCCAGGTTTGAGCACACTGACCCCACACTGTCAATGTAACCCACCCAGGAAAGAGCAGACTGACCCCACTCTGTCAATGTAACACACACAGGGAAGAGCAGACTGACCCCACTCTGTCGATGTAACACCCCCAGGGAAGAGCAGACTGACCCAACTCTGTCAATATAACACACCCAGGGAAGAGCAGACTGACCCCATTCTTTCAAAGTAATACACGCAGGGAAGAGCAGACAGACCCCACTCTGTCAATGTAACAGACCCAGTGAAGAGCAGACTGACCCCACTCTGTCAATGTAACACACACAGGGAAGAGCAGACTGACCCCACTCTGTCGATGTAACACCCCCAGGGAAGAGCAGACTGACCCAACTCTGTCAATATAAGACACCCAGGGAAGAGCAGACTGACCCCATTCATTCAAAGTAATACACGCAGGGAAGAGCAGACAGACCCCATTCTGTCAATGTAACAGACCCAGTGAAGAGCAGACTGACCCCACTCTGTCAATTTAACACCCCCAGGGAAGAGCAGACTGACCCCACTCTTTCAATGTAACACACCCAGGGAAGAGCGGACTGACCCCACTCTTTCAATTTAACACCCCCAGGGAAGAGCAGACTGACCCCACCCTTTCAATGGAATACCCCCAGGGAAGAGCAGACTGACCCCACTCTGTCAATGTAAGATCCCCAGGGAAGAGCAGACTGACCCCACTCTGTCAATGTAACACACACAGGGAAGGGCAGACTGACCCCCTCTGTCAATGTAGCACACACAGGGAAGAGCAGACAGACCCCAATCTGTCAATGTAACACACCCAGGAAAGGGCTGACTGACCCCCCTCTGTCAATGTAACACACCCAGGTAAGAGCAGAACGACCCCACTCTGTCAATGTTACATACAGGGAATAGCAGACTGACCCCACTCTGTCAATGTAACACACCCATGGAAGAACAGACTGACCCCACGATGTCAATGTAACACACCCTGTAAAGAGCAGACTGACCCCACTCTGTCAATGTAACACACACAGGGAAGAGCTGACTGACCCCAAACTGTCAATTTAACGCATCCAGGTTTGAGCACACTGACCCCACTCTGTCAACGTAACACGCACAGGGAAAGGCAGACCAACCTAACTCTGTCAATGTAACACACCCTGTAAAGAGCAGACTGACCCCACTCTGTCAATGTAACCACCCAGGTTTGAGCACACTGACCCCACACTGTCAATGTAACCCACCCAGGAAAGAGCAGACTGACCCCACTCTGTCAATGTAACACACACAGGGAAGAGCAGACTGACCCCACTCTGTCGATGTAACACCCCCAGGGAAGAGCAGACTCACCCAACTCTGTCAATATAACACACCCAGGGAAGAGCAGACTGACCCCATTCTATCAAAGTAATACATGCAGGGAAGAGCAGACAGACCTCACTCTGTCAATGTAACACACCCAGTGAAGAGCAGACTGACCTCACTCTGTCAATTTACCAGCCCCAGGGAAGAGCAGACTGACCCCACTCTTTCAATGTAACACACCCAGGGAAGAGCAGACTGACCCCACTCTGTCAATTTAACACCCCCAGGGAAGAGCAGACTGACCCCACCCTTTAAATGTAACACCCCCAGGGAAGAGCAGAGTGACCCCACTCTGTCAATGTAAGACCCCCAGGGAAGAGCAGACTGAGCACACTCTGTCAATGTAACACACCCAGGAAAGGGCTGACTGACCCCCCTCTGTCAATGTAACACACCCAGTTAAGAGCAGACCGACCCCACTCTGTCAATGTAACACACCCAGGGAAGAGCACACTGACCCCACTCTGTCAACGTAACCCACCCAGGAAAGAGCAGACTGACCCCACTCTATCAATGTAACACACCCAGGGAAGAGCAGACTGACCCCACTCTGTCAATGTAACACCGACAGGGAAGATCAGATGGCCCCACACTGTCAATGTAACACACCCAGGGAAGAGCAGACTGACCCCAATCTGTCAATGTAACTCAAAAAGGGAAGAGCAGACTGACCCCCCTCTGTTAATGTAACACACCCAGGGAAGAGCAGACTGACCCCACTCTGTCAATTTAAGACACCCAGGGAATAGCACACTGACCCCTCTCTGTCAATGTAACCCACCCAGGAAAGAGCAGACTGACCCCACTCTGTCAATGTAACACTACCAGGAAAGAGCAGACTGACCCCACTGTGTCAATGTAACATACCCAGGGAAGTGCAGACTGACCCCACTGTGTCAATGTAACACACCCAGGGAAGAGCAGACTGACCGAACTCTGTCAATGTAACACACCCAGGGAAGAGCAGACTGGCCCCACTCTGTCAATAAAACACCCCCAGTAAGAGCAGACTCACCCCACTCTGTCGATGTAACACCCCCAGGGAAGAGCAGACTGACCCAACTCTGTCAATATAACACACCCAGGGAAGAGCAGACTGACCCCATTCTATCAAAGTAACACCCCCAGGGAAGAGCAGACTGACCCCACTCTGTCGATGTAACACCCCCAGGGAAGAGCAGACTGACCCCACTCTGTCAATGTAACACACCCAGGGAAGAGCAGACTGACCCTTCTCTGTGAATGCAACACATCCAGGGAAGGGCATACTGACACCAATCTGTTAATTTAACACCCCCAGGGAAGAGCAGACTGACCCCACTCTTTCAATGTAACACCCACAGTGAAGTGCAGACTGACCCCACTGTTAATGTAACTCACCCAGGGAAGTGCAGACTGACCCCACTCTGTCAATGTAACACATCCAGGGAAGGTCAGACTGACCCGATTCTGTCAATCTAACACACACAGGGAAGAGCAGACTGACCCCACTCTGTCAATGTTACACACAGGGAATAGCAGACTGACCCCACTCTGTCAATGTAACACTCCCAGGGAAGAGCAGACTGACACAACTCTGTCAATGTAACACACCCATGGAAGAACAGACTGACCCAACTCTGTCAATGTAACACACACATGGAAGAACAGACTGACCCCACTCTGTCAATGTAACACACCCATAGAAGAGCAGACTGACCCCACTATGTCAATGTAACACACCCTGTAAAGAGCAGACTGACCCCACTCTGTCAATGTAACACACACAGGGAAGAGCTGACTGACCCCATTCTGTCAATTTAACGCATCCAGGTTTGAGCACACTGACCCCACTCTGTCAACGTAACACACACAGGGAAGGGCAGACCAACCTAATTCTGTCAATGTAACACACCCTGTAAAGAGCAGACTGACCCCACTCTGTCAATGTAACCACCCAGGTTTGAGCACACTGACCCCACACGGTCAATGTAACCCACCCAGGAAAGAGCAGACTGACCCCACTCTGTCAATGTAACACACACAGGGAAGAGCAGACTGACCCCACTCTGTCGATGTAACACCCCCAGGGAAGAGCAGACTGACCCAACTCTGTCAATATAACACACCCAGGGAAGAGCAGACTGACCCCATTCTATCAAAGTAATACACACAGGGAAGAGCAGACAGACCCCACTCTGTCAATGTAACACACCCAGTGAAGAGCAGACTAACCTCACTCTGTCAATTTAACACCCCCAAAGAAGAGCAGACTGACCCCACTCTTTCAATGTAACACACCCAGGGAAGAGCAGACTGACCCCACTCTGTCAATTTAACACCCCCAGGGAAGAGCAGACTGACCCCCCCTTTCAATGGAACAGCCCCAGGGAAGAGCAGACTGACCCCACTCTGTCAATGTAAGACCCCCAGGGAAGAGCAGCCTGAGCACACTCTGTCAATGTAACACACACAGGGAAGGGCAGACTGACCCCCTCTGTCAATGTAGCACACCCAGGGAAGAGCAGACTGACCCCAATCTGTCAATGTAACACACCCAGGAAAGGGCTGACTGACCCCCCTCTGTCAATGTAACACACCCAGGTAAGAGCAGACCGACCCCACTCTGTCAATGTAACACACCCAGGGAAGAGCACACTGACCCCACTCTGTCAACGTAACCCACCCAGGAAAGAGCAGACTGACCCCACTCTATCAATGAAACACACCCTGTAAAGAGCAGACTGACCCCACTCTGTCAATGTAACACCGACAGGGAAGATCAGATGGCCCCACACTGTCAATGTAACACACCCAGGGAAGAGCAGACTGACCCCAATCTGTCAATGTAACTCAAAAAGGGAAGAGCAGACTGACCCCACTCTGTCAATGTAACACACCCAGGGAAGAGCAGACTGACCCCACTCTGTCAATTTAAGACACCCAGGGAATAGCACACTGACCCCTCTCTGTCAATGTAACCCACCCAGGAAAGAGCAGACTGACCCCACTCTGTCAATGTAACACTACCAGGAAAGAGCAGACTGACCCCACTGTGTCAATGTAACACACCCAGGGAAGAGCAGACTGACCCCACTCTGTCAATGTAACACACCCAGTGAAGAGCAGACTGACCCCACTCTGTCAATGTAACACTACCAGGAAAGAGCAGACTGACCCCACTCTGTCAATGTAACACTACCAGGAAAGAGCAGACTGACCCCACTGTGTCAATGTAACACACCCAGGGAAGAGCAGACTGACCCCACTCTGTCAATGTAACACACCCAGTGAAGAGCAGACTGGCCCCACTCTGTCAATGTAACACACCCAGGGAAGAGCAGACTGACCCCACTCTGTCAATTTAAGACACCCAGGGAATAGCACACTGACCCCTCTCTGTCAATGTAACCCACCCAGGAAAGAGCAGACTGACCCCACTCTGTCAATGTAACACTACCAGGAAAGAGCAGACTGACCCCACTGTGTCAATGTAACACACCCAGGGAAGAGCAGACTGACCCCACTCTGTCAATGTAACACACCCAGTGAAGAGCAGACTGACCCCACTCTGTCAATGTAACACTACCAGGAAAGAGCAGACTGACCCCACTCTGTCAATGTAACACTACCAGGAAAGAGCAGACTGACCCCACTGTGTCAATGTAACACACCCAGGGAAGAGCAGACTGACCCCACTCTGTCAATGTAACACACCCAGTGAAGAGCAGACTGGCCCCACTCTGTCAATGTAACACACCCAGGGAAGTGCAGACTGACCCCACTGTGTCAATGTAACACACCCAGGGAAGAGCAGACTGACCGAACTCTGTCAATGTAACACACCCAGGGAAGAGCAGACTGACCCAACTCTGTCAATGTAACACACACATGGAAGAACAGACTGACCCCACTCTGTCAATGTAACACACTCTGTAAAGAGCAGACTGACCCCACTCTGTCAATGTAAAACACACAGTGAAGGGCAGACCGACCCTACTCTGACAATGTAACACATCCAGGGAAGGGCAGACAGACCCCATTCTGTTAATTTAATACCCCCAGGGAAGAGCAGACTGACCCCACTCTTTCAATGTAACACACACAGGGAAGTGCAGACTGACCCCACTCTGTTAATGTAACTCACCCAGGGAAGAGCAGACTGACACAACTCTGTCAATGTAACACACCCATGGAAGAACAGACTGACCCCACTATGTCAATGTAACACACCCTGCAAAGAGCAGACTGACCCCACTCTGTCAATGTAACACAGCCAGGTGTGAGCACACTGACCCCACTCTGTCAATGTAATCCACCCAGGAAAGAGCAGACTGACTTCGCTCTGTCAATGTAACACACACAGGGAAGAGCAGACTGACCCCACTCTGTCAATGTAACACACCCAGGGAAGAGCAGACTGACCCCACTCTGTCAATATAACACACCCAGGGAAGAGCAGACTGGCCCCACTCTGTCAATAAAACATCCCCAGGGAAGAGCAGACTCACCCCAATCTGTCGATGTAACACCCCCAGGGAAGAGCAGACTGACCCAACTCTGTCAATATAACACACCCAGGGAAGAGCAGACTGACCCCATTCTAGCAAAGTAACACACCCAGGGAAGAGCAGACTGACCCCACTCTGTCAATGTAACACACCCACGGAAGAGCAGACTGACCTCACTCTGTCAATTTAACACCCCCAGGGAAGAGCAGACTGACCGCAATTTTTCAATGTAACACCCCCAGGGAAGAGCAGACTGACTCCACTCTGTCAATGTAAGACCCCCAGGGAAGAGCAGACTGAGCACACTCTGTCAATGTAACACACCCAGGGAAGAGCAGACTGACCCCACTCTGTCAATGTAACAGACCCAGGGAAGAGCAGACTGACCCCAATCTGTCAGTGTAACACACCCAGGGAAGGCCAGACTGACCCCCCTCTGTCAATGTAACACACCCAGGGAAGAGCAGACCGACCACAATCTGTCAATGTAACACTACCAGGAAAGAGCAGACTGACCCCACTGTGTCAATGTAACAATACCAGGAAAGAGCAGACTGACCCCACTGTGTCAATGTAACACACCCAGGGAAGAGCAGACTGACCCCACTCTGTCAATGAAACTCACAAAGGGAAGAGCAGACTGACCCCACTCTGTCAATGTAACACCCAGGGAAGAGCAAACTGATTCCACTCTGTCGATATAACACACCCAGGGAAGAGCAGACTCACCCAACTCTGTCAATGTAACCCACCCAGGGAAGAGCAGACTGACCCTTCTCTGTCAATGTATCACACCCAGGGAAGAGCAGACTGACCCCATTCTATCAAAGTAACACCCCCAGGGAAGAGCAGACTGACCCCACTCTGTCATTGTAACACACAGGGAAGAGCAGACTGACTCCACTCTGTCAATGTAACACACCCAGGGAAGAGCAGACTGACCCCACTCTGTCAATTTAACACCCCCAGGGAAGAGCAGACTGACCCCACCCTTTCAATGTAAAACCCCCAGGGAAGAGCAGACTGACCCCACTCTGTCAATGTAAGACCCCCAGGGAAGAGCAGACTGAGCACACTCTGTCAATGTAACACACACAGGGAAGGGCAGACTGACCCCCCTCTGTCAATGTAGCACACCCAGGGAAGAGCAGACTGACCCCAATCTGTCAATGTAACACACCCAGGAAAGGGCTGACTGACCCCCCTCTGTCAA
The DNA here is from genome assembly GCF_047496795.1 of Chiloscyllium punctatum. NCBI lineage: Eukaryota > Metazoa > Chordata > Chondrichthyes > Orectolobiformes > Hemiscylliidae > Chiloscyllium > Chiloscyllium punctatum. Next base: position 67,142,448 of record NC_092751.1, on the reverse strand, counting down.
TGTAACACACCCAGGTAAGAGCAGACCGACCCCACTCTGTCAATGTACCACACCCAGTGAAGAGCACACTGACCCCACTCTGTCAACGTAACCCACCCAGGAAAGAGCAGACTGACCCCACTCTATCAATGTAACACACCCAGGGAAGAGCAGACTGACCCCACTCTGTCAATGTAACACCGACAGGGAAGATCAGACTGACCCCACACTTTCAATGTAACACACCCAGGGAAGAGCAGACTGCCCCCAATCTGTCAATGTAACTCAAAAAGGGAAGAGCAGACTGACCCCACTCTGTCAATGTAACACACCCAGGGAAGAGCAGACTGACCCCACTCTGTCAATTTAAGACACCCAGGGAATAGCACACTGACCCCTCTCTGTTAATGTAACCCACCCAGGAAAGAGCAGACTGACCCCACTCTGTCAATGTAACACTACCAGGAAAGAGCAGACTGACCCCACTGTGTCAATGTAACACACCCAGGGAAGAGCAGACTGACCCCACTCTGTCAATATAACACACCCAGGGAAGAGCAGACTGAGCACACTCTGTCAATGTAACACACCCAGGAAAGGGCTGACTGACCCCCCTCTGTCAATGTAACACACCCAGGTAAGAGCAGACCGACCCCACTCTGTCAATGTAACACACCCAGGGAAGAGCACACTGACCCCACTCTGTCAACGTAACCCACCCAGGAAAGAGCAGACTGACCCCACTCTATCAATGTAACACACCCAGGGAAGAGCAGACTGACCCCACTCTGTCAATGTAACACCGACAGGGAAGATCAGATGGCCCCACACTGTCAATGTAACACACCCAGGGAAGAGCAGACTGACCCCAATCTGTCAATGTAACTCAAAAAGGGAAGAGCAGACTGACCCCCCTCTGTCAATGTAACACACCCAGGGAAGAGCAGACTGACCCCACTCTGTCAATTTAAGACACCCAGGGAATAGCACACTGACCCCTCTCTGTCAATGTAACCCACCCAGGAAAGAGCAGACTGACCCCACTCTGTCAATGTAACACTACCAGGAAAGAGCAGACTGACCCCACTGTGTCAATGTAACATACCCAGGGAAGTGCAGACTGACCCCACTGTGTCAATGTAACACACCCAGGGAAGAGCAGACTGACCGAACTCTGTCAATGTAACACACCCAGGGAAGAGCAGACTGGCCCCACTCTGTCAATAAAACACCCCCAGGTAAGAGCAGACTGACCCAACTCTGTCAATATAACACACCCCGGGAAGAGCAGACTGACCCCATTCTATCAAAGTAACACCCCCAGGGAAGAGCAGACTGACCCCACTCTGTCGATGTAACACCCCCAGGGAAGAGCAGACTGACCCCACTCTGTCAATGTAACTCACCCAGGGAAGAGCAGACTGACCCTTCTCTGTGAATGCCACACATCCAGGGAAGGGCAGACTGACCCCATTCTGTTAATTTAACACCCCCAGGGAAGAGCAGACTGACCCCACTCTTTCAATGTAACACCCACAGTGAAGTGCAGACTGACCCCACTGTTAATGTAACTCACCCAGGGAAGTGCAGACTGACCCCACTCTGTCAATGTAACACATCCAGGGAAGGTCAGACTGACCCCATTCTGTCAATCTAACACACACAGGGAAGAGCAGACTGACCCCACTCTGTCAATGTTACACACAGGGAATAGCAGACTGACCCCACTCTGTCAATGTAACACTCCCAGGGAAGAGCAGACTGACACAACTCTGTCAATGTAACACACCCATGGAAGAACAGACTGACCCAACTCTGTCAATGTAACACACACATGGAAAAACAGACTGACCCCACTCTGTCAATGTAACACACCCATAGAAGAGCAGACTGAAACCACTATGTCAATGTAACACACCCTGTAAAGAGCAGACTGACCCCACTCTGTCAATGTAACACACACAGGGAAGAGCTGACTGACCCCATTCTGTCAATTTAACGCATCCAGGTTTGAGCACACTGACCCCACTCTGTCAACGTAACACACACAGGGAAGGGCAGACCAACCTAATTCTGTCAATGTAACACACCCTGTAAAGAGCAGACTGACCCCACTCTGTAAATGTAACCACCCAGGTTTGAGCACACTGACCCCACACTGTCAATGTAACCCACCCAGGAAAGAGCAGACTGACCCCACTCTGTCAATGTAACACACACAGGGAAGAGCAGACTGACCCCACTCTGTCAATGTAACTCACCCAGGGAAGAGCAGACTGACCCTTCTCTGTGAATGCAACACATCCAGGGAAGGGCAGACTGACCCCATTCTGTTAATTTAACACCCCCAGGGAAGAGCAGACTGACCCCACTCTTTCAATGTAACACCCACAGTGAAGTGCAGACTGACCCCACTGTTAATGTAACTCACCCAGGGAAGTGCAGACTGACCCCACTCTGTCAATGTAACACATCCAGGGAAGGTCAGACTGACCCCATTCTGTCAATCTAACACACACAGGGAAGAGCAGACTGACCCCACTCTGTCAATGTTACACACAGGGAATAGCAGACTGACCCCACTCTGTCAATGTAACACTCCCAGGGAAGAGTAGACTGACACAACTCTGTCAATGTAACACACCCATGGAAGAACAGACTGACCCAACTCTGTCAATGTAACACACACATGGAAAAACAGACTGACCCCACTCTGTCAATGTAACACACCCATAGAAGAGCAGACTGACCCCACTATGTCAATGTAACACACCCTGTAAAGAGCAGACTGACCCCACTCTGTCAATGTAACACACACAGGGAAGAGCTGACTGACCCCATTCTGTCAATTTAACGCATCCAGGTTTGAGCACACTGACCCCACTCTGTCAACGTAACACACACAGGGAAGGGCAGACCAACCTAATTCTGTCAATGTAACTCACCCTGTAAAGAGCAGACTGACCCCACTCTGTCAATGTAACCACCCAGGTTTGAGCACACTGACCCCACACTGTCAATGTAACCCACCCAGGAAAGAGCAGACTGACCCCACTCTGTCAATGTAACACACACAGGGAAGAGCAGACTGACCCCACTCTGTCGATGTAACACCCCCAGGGAAGAGCAGACTGACCCAACTCTGTCAATATAACACACCCAGGGAAGAGCAGAGTGACCCCATTCTATCAAAGTAATACACACAGGGAAGAGCAGACAGACCCCACTCTGTCAATGTAACACACCCAGTGAAGAGCAGACTAACCTCACTCTGTCAATTTAACACCCCCAAAGAAGAGCAGACTGACCCCACTCTTTCAATGTAACACACCCAGGGAAGAGCAGACTGACCCCACTCTGTCAATTTAACACCCCCAGGGAAGAGCAGACTGACCCCACCCTTTCAATGGAACAGCCCCAGGGAAGAGCAGACTGACCCCACTCTGTCAATGTAAGACCCCCAGGGAAGAGCAGACTGAGCACACTCTGTCAATGTAACACACACAGGGAAGGGCAGACTGACCCCCCCTCTGTCAATGTAGCACACCCAGGGAAGAGCAGACTGACCCCAATCTGTCAATGTAACACACCCAGGAAAGGGCTGACTGACCCCCCTCTGTCAATGTAACACACCCAGGTAAGAGCAGACCGACCCCACTCTGTCAATGTAACACACCCAGGGAAGAGCACACTGACCCCACTCTGTCAACGTAACCCACCCAGGAAAGAGCAGACTGACCCCACTCTATCAATGTAACACACCCAGGGAAGAGCAGACTGACCCCACTCTGTCAATGTAACACCGACAGGGAAGATCAGATGGCCCCACACTGTCAATGTAACACACCCAGGGAAGAGCAGACTGACCCCAATCTGTCAATGTAACTCAAAAAGGGAAGAGCAGACTGACCCCACTCTGTCAATGTAACACACCCAGGGAAGAGCAGACTGACCCCACTCTGTCAATTTAAGACACCCAGGGAATAGCACACTGACCCCTCTCTGTCAATGTAACCCACCCAGGAAAGAGCAGACTGACCCCACTCTGTCAATGTAACACTACCAGGAAAGAGCAGACTGACCCCACTGTGTCAATGTAACACACCCAGGGAAGAGCAGACTGACCCCACTCTGTCAATGTAACACACCCAGGGAAGAGCAGACTGACCCCACTCTGTCAATATAACACACCCAGGGAAGAGCAGACTGGCCCCACTCTGTCAATGTAACACACCCAGGGAAGTGCAGACTGACCCCACTGTGTCAATGTAACACACCCAGGGAAGAGCAGACTGACCGAACTCTGTCAATGTAACACACCCAGGGAAGAGCAGACTGACCCAACTCTGTCAATGTAACACACACATGGAAGAACAGACTGACCCCACTCTGTCAATGTAACACACTCTGTAAAGAGCAGACTGACCCCACTCTGTCAATGTAAAACACACAGGGAAGGGCAGACCGACCCTACTCTGACAATGTAACACATCCAGGGAAGAGCAGACTGACCCCATTCTGTTAATTTAATACCCCCAGAGAAGAGCAGACTGACCCCACTCTTTCAATGTAACACACACAGGGAAGTGCAGACTGATCCCACTCTGTTAATGTAACTCACCCAGGGAAGAGCAGACTGACACAACTCTGTCAATGTAACACACCCATGGAAGAACAGACTGACCCCACTATGTCAATGTAACACACCCTGCAAAGAGCAGACTGACCCCACTCTGTCAATGTAACACACCCAGGTGTGAGCACACTGACCCCACTCTGTCAATGTAATCGACCCAGGAAAGAGCAGACTGACTACACTCTGTCAATGTAACACACACAGGGAAGAGCAGATTGACCCCACTCTGTCAATGTAACACACCCAGGGAAGAGCAGACTGACCCCACTCTGTCAATATAACACACCCAGGGAAGAGCAGACTGACCCCACTCTGTCAATATAACACACCCAGGGAAGAGCAGACTGGCCCCAATCTGTCAATAAAACACCCCCAGGGAGGAGCAGACTCACGCCAATCTGTCGATGTAACACCCCCAGGGAAGAGCAGACTGACCCAACTCTGTCAATATAACACACCCAGGGAAGAGCAGACTGACCCCATTCTAGCAAAGTAACACACCCAGGGAAGAGCAGACTGACCCCACTCTGTCAATTTAACACCCCCAGGGAAGAGCAGACTGACCGCAATTTTTCAATGTAACACCCCCAGGGAAGAGCAGACTGACTCCACTCTGTCAATGTAAGACCCCCAGGGAAGAGCAGACTGAGCACACTCTGTCAATGTCACACACCCAGGGAAGAGCAGACTGACCCCACTCTGTCAATGTAACAGACCCAGGGAAGAGCAGACTGACCCCAATCTGTCAGTGTAACACACCCAGGGAAGGCCAGACTGACCCCCCTCTGTCAATGTAACACACCCAGGGAAGAGCAGACCGACCACAATCTGTCAATGTAACACTACCAGGAAAGAGCAGACTGACCCCACTGTGTCAATGTAACATACCCAGGGAAGAGCAGACTGACCCCACTCTGTCAATGGAACAGACCCAGGGAAGAGCAGACTGACCCCAATCTGTCAGTGTAACACAGCCAGGGAAGGCCAGACTGACCCCCCTCTGTCAATGTAACACACCCAGGGAAGAGCAGACTGACCGAACTCTGTCAATGTAACACACCCAGGGAAGAGCAGACTGGCCCCACTCTGTCAATGTAACACTACCAGGAAAGAGCAGACTGACCCCACTGTGTCAATGTAACACACCCAGGGAAGAGCAGACTGACCCCACTCTGTCAATGAAACTCACAAAGGGAAGAGCAGACTGACCCCACTCTGTCAATGTAACACCCAGGGAAGAGCAAACTGATTCCACTCTGTCGATATAACACACCCAGGGAAGAGCAGACTCACCCAACTCTGTCAATGTAACCCACCCAGGGAAGAGCAGACTGACCCTTCTCTGTCAATGTATCACACCCAGGGAAGAGCAGACTGACCCCATTCTATCAAAGTAACACCCCCAGGGAAGAGCAGACTGACCCCACTCTGTCATTGTAACACACAGGGAAGAGCAGACTGACTCCACTCTGTCAATGTAACACACCCAGGGAAGAGCAGACTGACCCCACTCTGTCAATTTAACACCCCCAGGGAAGAGCAGACTGACCCCACCCTTTCAATGTAAAACCCCCAGGGAAGAGCAGACTGACCCCACTCTGTCAATGTAAGACCCCCAGGGAAGAGCAGACTGACCCCAATCTGTCAATGTAACACACCCAGGAAAGGGCTGACTGACCCCCCTCTGTCAATGTAACACACCCAGGTAAGAGCAGACCGACCCCACTCTGTCAATGTAACACACCCAGGGAAGAGCAGACTGACCCCACTCTGTCAATGTAACACCGACAGGGAAGATCAGACTGACCCCACACTGTCAATGTAACACACCCAGGGAAGAGCAGACTGACCCCAATCTGTCAATGTAACTCAAAAAGGGAAGAGCAGACTGACCCCACTCTGTCAATTTAACACACCCAGGGAAGAGCAGACTGACCCCACTCTGTCAATTTAAGACACCCAGGGAATAGCACACTGACCCCTCTCTGTTAATGTAACCCACCCAGGAAAGAGCAGACTGACCCCACTCTGTCAATGTAACACTACCAGGAAAGAGCAGACTGACCCCACTGTGTCAATGTAACACACCCAGGGAAGAGCAGACTGACCCCACTCTGTCAATATAACACACCCAGGGAAGAGCAGACTGACCCCATTCTATCAAAGTAATACACGCAGGGAAGAGCAGACTGACCCCACTCTGTCAATGAAACTCACAAAGGGAAGAGCAGACTGACCCCACTCTGTCAATGTAACACCCAGGGAAGAGCAAACTGATTCCACTCTGTCGATATAACACACCCAGGGAAGAGCAGACTCACCCAACTCTGTCAATGTAACCCACCCAGGGAAGAGCAGACTGACCCTTCTCTGTCAATGTATCACACCCAGGGAAGAGCAGACTGACCCCATTCTATCAAAGTAACACCCCCAGGGAAGAGCAGACTGACCCCACTCTGTCATTGTAACACACAGGGAAGAGCAGACTGACTCCACTCTGTCAATGTAACACACCCAGGGAAGAGCAGACTGACCCCACTCTGTCAATTTAACACCCCCAGGGAAGAGCAGACTGACCCCACCCTTTCAATGTAAAACCCCCAGGGAAGAGCAGACTGACCCCACTCTGTCAATGTAAGACCCCCAGGGAAGAGCAGACTGAGCACACTCTGTCAATGTAACACACACAGGGAAGGGCAGACTGACCCCCCTCTGTCAATGTAGCACACCCAGGGAAGAGCAGACTGACCCCAATCTGTCAATGTAACACACCCAGGAAAGGGCTGACTGACCCCCCTCTGTCAATGTAACACACCCAGGTAAGAGCAGACCGACCCCACTCTGTCAATGTACCACACCCAGTGAAGAGCACACTGACCCCACTCTGTCAACGTAACCCACCCAGGAAAGAGCAGACTGACCCCACTCTATCAATGTAACACACCCAGGGAAGAGCAGACTGACCCCACTCTGTCAATGTAACACCGACAGGGAAGATCAGACTGACCCCACACTTTCAATGTAACACACCCAGGGAAGAGCAGACTGCCCCCAATCTGTCAATGTAACTCAAAAAGGGAAGAGCAGACTGACCCCACTCTGTCAATGTAACACACCCAGGGAAGAGCAGACTGACCCCACTCTGTCAATTTAAGACACCCAGGGAATAGCACACTGACCCCTCTCTGTTAATGTAACCCACCCAGGAAAGAGCAGACTGACCCCACTCTGTCAATGTAACACTACCAGGAAAGAGCAGACTGACCCCACTGTGTCAATGTAACACACCCAGGGAAGAGCAGACTGACCCCACTCTGTCAATATAACACACCCAGGGAAGAGCAGACTGAGCACACTCTGTCAATGTAACACACCCAGGAAAGGGCTGACTGACCCCCCTCTGTCAATGTAACACACCCAGGTAAGAGCAGACCGACCCCACTCTGTCAATGTAACACACCCAGGGAAGAGCACACTGACCCCACTCTGTCAACGTAACCCACCCAGGAAAGAGCAGACTGACCCCACTCTATCAATGTAACACACCCAGGGAAGAGCAGACTGACCCCACTCTGTCAATGTAACACCGACAGGGAAGATCAGATGGCCCCACACTGTCAATGTAACACACCCAGGGAAGAGCAGACTGACCCCAATCTGTCAATGTAACTCAAAAAGGGAAGAGCAGACTGACCCCCCTCTGTCAATGTAACACACCCAGGGAAGAGCAGACTGACCCCACTCTGTCAATTTAAGACACCCAGGGAATAGCACACTGACCCCTCTCTGTCAATGTAACCCACCCAGGAAAGAGCAGACTGACCCCACTCTGTCAATGTAACACTACCAGGAAAGAGCAGACTGACCCCACTGTGTCAATGTAACATACCCAGGGAAGTGCAGACTGACCCCACTGTGTCAATGTAACACACCCAGGGAAGAGCAGACTGACCGAACTCTGTCAATGTAACACACCCAGGGAAGAGCAGACTGGCCCCACTCTGTCAATAAAACACCCCCAGGTAAGAGCAGACTGACCCAACTCTGTCAATATAACACACCCCGGGAAGAGCAGACTGACCCCATTCTATCAAAGTAACACCCCCAGGGAAGAGCAGACTGACCCCACTCTGTCGATGTAACACCCCCAGGGAAGAGCAGACTGACCCCACTCTGTCAATGTAACTCACCCAGGGAAGAGCAGACTGACCCTTCTCTGTGAATGCCACACATCCAGGGAAGGGCAGACTGACCCCATTCTGTTAATTTAACACCCCCAGGGAAGAGCAGACTGACCCCACTCTTTCAATGTAACACCCACAGTGAAGTGCAGACTGACCCCACTGTTAATGTAACTCACCCAGGGAAGTGCAGACTGACCCCACTCTGTCAATGTAACACATCCAGGGAAGGTCAGACTGACCCCATTCTGTCAATCTAACACACACAGGGAAGAGCAGACTGACCCCACTCTGTCAATGTTACACACAGGGAATAGCAGACTGACCCCACTCTGTCAATGTAACACTCCCAGGGAAGAGCAGACTGACACAACTCTGTCAATGTAACACACCCATGGAAGAACAGACTGACCCAACTCTGTCAATGTAACACACACATGGAAAAACAGACTGACCCCACTCTGTCAATGTAACACACCCATAGAAGAGCAGACTGAAACCACTATGTCAATGTAACACACCCTGTAAAGAGCAGACTGACCCCACTCTGTCAATGTAACACACACAGGGAAGAGCTGACTGACCCCATTCTGTCAATTTAACGCATCCAGGTTTGAGCACACTGACCCCACTCTGTCAACGTAACACACACAGGGAAGGGCAGACCAACCTAATTCTGTCAATGTAACACACCCTGTAAAGAGCAGACTGACCCCACTCTGTAAATGTAACCACCCAGGTTTGAGCACACTGACCCCACACTGTCAATGTAACCCACCCAGGAAAGAGCAGACTGACCCCACTCTGTCAATGTAACACACACAGGGAAGAGCAGACTGACCCCACTCTGTCAATGTAACTCACCCAGGGAAGAGCAGACTGACCCTTCTCTGTGAATGCAACACATCCAGGGAAGGGCAGACTGACCCCATTCTGTTAATTTAACACCCCCAGGGAAGAGCAGACTGACCCCACTCTTTCAATGTAACACCCACAGTGAAGTGCAGACTGACCCCACTGTTAATGTAACTCACCCAGGGAAGTGCAGACTGACCCCACTCTGTCAATGTAACACATCCAGGGAAGGTCAGACTGACCCCATTCTGTCAATCTAACACACACAGGGAAGAGCAGACTGACCCCACTCTGTCAATGTTACACACAGGGAATAGCAGACTGACCCCACTCTGTCAATGTAACACTCCCAGGGAAGAGTAGACTGACACAACTCTGTCAATGTAACACACCCATGGAAGAACAGACTGACCCAACTCTGTCAATGTAACACACACATGGAAAAACAGACTGACCCCACTCTGTCAATGTAACACACCCATAGAAGAGCAGACTGACCCCACTATGTCAATGTAACACACCCTGTAAAGAGCAGACTGACCCCACTCTGTCAATGTAACACACACAGGGAAGAGCTGACTGACCCCATTCTGTCAATTTAACGCATCCAGGTTTGAGCACACTGACCCCACTCTGTCAACGTAACACACACAGGGAAGGGCAGACCAACCTAATTCTGTCAATGTAACTCACCCTGTAAAGAGCAGACTGACCCCACTCTGTCAATGTAACCACCCAGGTTTGAGCACACTGACCCCACACTGTCAATGTAACCCACCCAGGAAAGAGCAGACTGACCCCACTCTGTCAATGTAACACACACAGGGAAGAGCAGACTGACCCCACTCTGTCGATGTAACACCCCCAGGGAAGAGCAGACTGACCCAACTCTGTCAATATAACACACCCAGGGAAGAGCAGAGTGACCCCATTCTATCAAAGTAATACACACAGGGAAGAGCAGACAGACCCCACTCTGTCAATGTAACACACCCAGTGAAGAGCAGACTAACCTCACTCTGTCAATTTAACACCCCCAAAGAAGAGCAGACTGACCCCACTCTTTCAATGTAACACACCCAGGGAAGAGCAGACTGACCCCACTCTGTCAATTTAACACCCCCAGGGAAGAGCAGACTGACCCCACCCTTTCAATGGAACAGCCCCAGGGAAGAGCAGACTGACCCCACTCTGTCAATGTAAGACCCCCAGGGAAGAGCAGACTGAGCACACTCTGTCAATGTAACACACACAGGGAAGGGCAGACTGACCCCCCCTCTGTCAATGTAGCACACCCAGGGAAGAGCAGACTGACCCCAATCTGTCAATGTAACACACCCAGGAAAGGGCTGACTGACCCCCCTCTGTCAATGTAACACACCCAGGTAAGAGCAGACCGACCCCACTCTGTCAATGTAACACACCCAGGGAAGAGCACACTGACCCCACTCTGTCAACGTAACCCACCCAGGAAAGAGCAGACTGACCCCACTCTATCAATGTAACACACCCAGGGAAGAGCAGACTGACCCCACTCTGTCAATGTAACACCGACAGGGAAGATCAGATGGCCCCACACTGTCAATGTAACACACCCAGGGAAGAGCAGACTGACCCCAATCTGTCAATGTAACTCAAAAAGGGAAGAGCAGACTGACCCCACTCTGTCAATGTAACACACCCAGGGAAGAGCAGACTGACCCCACTCTGTCAATTTAAGACACCCAGGGAATAGCACACTGACCCCTCTCTGTCAATGTAACCCACCCAGGAAAGAGCAGACTGACCCCACTCTGTCAATGTAACACTACCAGGAAAGAGCAGACTGACCCCACTGTGTCAATGTAACACACCCAGGGAAGAGCAGACTGACCCCACTCTGTCAATGTAACACACCCAGGGAAGAGCAGACTGACCCCACTCTGTCAATATAACACACCCAGGGAAGAGCAGACTGGCCCCACTCTGTCAATGTAACACACCCAGGGAAGTGCAGACTGACCCCACTGTGTCAATGTAACACACCCAGGGAAGAGCAGACTGACCGAACTCTGTCAATGTAACACACCCAGGGAAGAGCAGACTGACCCAACTCTGTCAATGTAACACACACATGGAAGAACAGACTGACCCCACTCTGTCAATGTAACACACTCTGTAAAGAGCAGACTGACCCCACTCTGTCAATGTAAAACACACAGGGAAGGGCAGACCGACCCTACTCTGACAATGTAACACATCCAGGGAAGAGCAGACTGACCCCATTCTGTTAATTTAATACCCCCAGAGAAGAGCAGACTGACCCCACTCTTTCAATGTAACACACACAGGGAAGTGCAGACTGATCCCACTCTGTTAATGTAACTCACCCAGGGAAGAGCAGACTGACACAACTCTGTCAATGTAACACACCCATGGAAGAACAGACTGACCCCACTATGTCAATGTAACACACCCTGCAAAGAGCAGACTGACCCCACTCTGTCAATGTAACACACCCAGGTGTGAGCACACTGACCCCACTCTGTCAATGTAATCGACCCAGGAAAGAGCAGACTGACTACACTCTGTCAATGTAACACACACAGGGAAGAGCAGATTGACCCCACTCTGTCAATGTAACACACCCAGGGAAGAGCAGACTGACCCCACTCTGTCAATATAACACACCCAGGGAAGAGCAGACTGACCCCACTCTGTCAATATAACACACCCAGGGAAGAGCAGACTGGCCCCAATCTGTCAATAAAACACCCCCAGGGAGGAGCAGACTCACGCCAATCTGTCGATGTAACACCCCCAGGGAAGAGCAGACTGACCCAACTCTGTCAATATAACACACCCAGGGAAGAGCAGACTGACCCCATTCTAGCAAAGTAACACACCCAGGGAAGAGCAGACTGACCCCACTCTGTCAATTTAACACCCCCAGGGAAGAGCAGACTGACCGCAATTTTTCAATGTAACACCCCCAGGGAAGAGCAGACTGACTCCACTCTGTCAATGTAAGACCCCCAGGGAAGAGCAGACTGAGCACACTCTGTCAATGTCACACACCCAGGGAAGAGCAGACTGACCCCACTCTGTCAATGTAACAGACCCAGGGAAGAGCAGACTGACCCCAATCTGTCAGTGTAACACACCCAGGGAAGGCCAGACTGACCCCCCTCTGTCAATGTAACACACCCAGGGAAGAGCAGACCGACCACAATCTGTCAATGTAACACTACCAGGAAAGAGCAGACTGACCCCACTGTGTCAATGTAACATACCCAGGGAAGAGCAGACTGACCCCACTCTGTCAATGGAACAGACCCAGGGAAGAGCAGACTGACCCCAATCTGTCAGTGTAACACAGCCAGGGAAGGCCAGACTGACCCCCCTCTGTCAATGTAACACACCCAGGGAAGAGCAGACTGACCGAACTCTGTCAATGTAACACACCCAGGGAAGAGCAGACTGGCCCCACTCTGTCAATGTAACACTACCAGGAAAGAGCAGACTGACCTAACTGTGTCAATGTAACACACCCAGGGAAGAGCAGACTGACCCCACTCTGTCAATGAAACTCACAAAGGGAAGAGCAGACTGACCCCACTCTGTCAATGTAACACCCAGGGAAGAGCAAACTGATTCCACTCTGTCGATATAACACACCCAGGGAAGAGCAGACTCACCCAACTCTGTCAATGTAACCCACCCAGGGAAGAGCAGACTGACCCTTCTCTGTCAATGTATCACACCCAGGGAAGAGCAGACTGACCCCATTCTATCAAAGTAACACCCCCAGGGAAGAGCAGACTGACCCCACTCTGTCATTGTAACACACAGGGAAGAGCAGACTGACTCCACTCTGTCAATGTAACACACCCAGGGAAGAGCAGACTGACCCCACTCTGTCAATTTAACACCCCCAGGGAAGAGCAGACTGACCCCACCCTTTCAATGTAAAACCCCCAGGGAAGAGCAGACTGACCCCACTCTGTCAATGTAAGACCCCCAGGGAAGAGCAGACTGACCCCAATCTGTCAATGTAACACACCCAGGAAAGGGCTGACTGACCCCCCTCTGTCAATGTAACACACCCAGGTAAGAGCAGACCGACCCCACTCTGTCAATGTAACACACCCAGGGAAGAGCAGACTGACCCCACTCTGTCAATGTAACACCGACAGGGAAGATCAGACTGACCCCACACTGTCAATGTAACACACCCAGGGAAGAGCAGACTGACCCCAATCTGTCAATGTAACTCAAAAAGGGAAGAGCAGACTGACCCCACTCTGTCAATTTAACACACCCAGGGAAGAGCAGACTGACCCCACTCTGTCAATTTAAGACACCCAGGGAATAGCACACTGACCCCTCTCTGTTAATGTAACCCACCCAGGAAAGAGCAGACTGACCCCACTCTGTCAATGTAACACTACCAGGAAAGAGCAGACTGACCCCACTGTGTCAATGTAACACACCCAGGGAAGAGCAGACTGACCCCACTCTGTCAATATAACACACCCAGGGAAGAGCAGACTGACCCCATTCTATCAAAGTAATACACGCAGGGAACAGCAGACAGACCCCACTCTGTCAATGTAACACACCCAGTGAAGAGCAGACTGACCTCACTCTGTCAATTTAACACCCCCAGGGAAGAGCAGACTGACCCCACCCTTTAAATATAACACCCCCAGGGAAGAGCAGACTGACCCCACTCTGTCAATGTAAGACCCCCAGGGAAGAGCAGACTGAGCACACTCTGTCAATGTAACACACACAGGGAAGGGCAGACTGACCCCCCTCTGTCAATGTAGCACACCCAGGTAAGAGCAGACTGACCCCAATCTGTCAATGTAACACAACCAGGAAAGGGCTGACTGACCCCCCTCTGTCAATGTAACACACCCAGGAAAGAGCAGACTGACCCCACTCTATCAATGTAACACACCCAGGGAAGAGTAGTCTGACCCCACTCTGTCAATGTAACACCGACAGGGAAGATCAGATGGCCCCACACTGTCAATGTAACACACCCAGGGAAGAGCAGACTGACCCCAATCTGTCAATGTAACTCAAAAAGGGAAGAGCAGACTGACCCCACTCTGTCAATGTAACACACCCAGGGAAGAGCAGACTGACCCCACTCTGTCAATTTAAGACACCCAGGGAATAGCACACTGACCCCTCTCTGTCAATGTAACCCACCCAGGAAAGAGCAGACTGACCCCACTCTGTCAATGTAACACTACCAGTAAAGAGCAGACTGACCCCACTGTGTCAATGTAACACACCCAGGGAAGAGCAGACTGACCCCACTCTGTCAATGTAACACACCCAGTGAAGAGCAGACTGACCCCACTCTGTCAATATAACACACCCAGGGAAGAGCAGACTGGCCCCACTCTGTCAATGTAACACACCCAGGGAAGTGCAGACTGACCCCACTGTGTCAATGTAACACACCCAGGGAAGAGCAGACTGACCCCATTCTATCAAAGTAATACACGCAGGGAAGAGCAGACAGACCCCACTCTGTCATTGTAACTCACAGGGAAGAGCAGACTGACTCCACTCTGTCAATGTAACACACCCAGGGAAGAGCAGACTGACCCCACTCTGTCAATTTAACATCCCCAGGGAAGAGCAGACTGACCCCACCCTTTCAATGTAAAACCCCCAGGGAAGAGCAGACTGACCCCACTCTGTCAATGTAAGACCCCCAGGGAAGAGCAGACTGAGCACACTCTGTCAATGGAACACACACAGGGAAGGTCAGACTGACCCCCCTCTGTCAATGTAGCACACCCAGGGAAGAGCAGACTGACCCCAATCTGTCAATGTAACACACCCAGGAAAGGGCTGACTGACCCCCCTCTATCAATGTAACACACCCAGGTAAGAGCAGACCGACCCCACTCTGTCAATGTAACACACCCAGGGAAGAGCACACTGACCCCACTCTGTCAACGTAACCCACCCAGGAAAGAGCAGACTGACCCCACTCTGTCAATGTAACACACCCAGGGAAGAGCAGACTGACCCCACTCTGTCAATGTAACACCGACAGGGAAGATCAGACTGACCCCACACTGTCAATGTAACACACCCAGGGAAGAGCAGACTGACCCCAATCTGTCAATGTAACTCAAAAAGGGAAGAGCAGACTGACCCCACTCTGTCAATGTAACACACCCAGGGAAGAGCAGACTGACCCCACTCTGTCAATTAAAGACACCCAGGGAATAGCACACTGACCCCTCTCTGTTAATGTAACCCACCCAGGAAAGAGCAGACTGACCCCACTCTGTCAATGTAACACTACCAGGAAAGAGCAGACTGACCCCACTGTGTCAATGTAACACACCCAGGGAAGAGCAGACTGACAACATTCTATCAAAGTAATACACGCAGGGAACAGCAGACAGACCCCACTCTGTCAATGTAACACACCCAGTGAAGAGCAGACTGACCTCACTCTGTCAATTTAACACCCCCAGGGAAGAGCAGACTGACCCCACCCTTTAAATGTAACACTCCCAGGGAAGAGCAGACTGACCCCACTCTGTCAATATAACACACCCAGGGAAGAGCAGACTGGCCCCACTCTGTCAATGTAACACACCCAGGGAAGTGCAGACTGACCCCACTGTGTCAATGTAACACACCCAGGGAAGAGCAGACTGACCCCATTCTATCAAAGTAATACACGCAGGGAAGAGCAGACTGACCCCACTCTGTCAATGTAACACACCCAGTGAAGAGCAGACTGACCTCACTCTGTCAATTTACCACCCCCAGGGAAGAGCAGACTGACCCCACTCTTTCAATGTAACACACCCAGGGAAGAGCAGACTGACCCCACTCTGTCAATTTAACACCCCCAGGGAAGAGCAGACTGACCCCACCCTTAAAATGTAACACCCCCAGGGAAGAGCAGACTGACCCCACTCTGTCAATGTAAGACCCCCAGGGAAGAGCAGACTGAGCACACTCTGTCAATGTAACACACACAGGGAAGGGCAGACTGACCCCCCTCTGTCAATGTAGCACACCCAGGGAAGAGCAGACTGACCCCAATCTGTCAATGTAACACACCCAGGAAAGGGATGACTGACCCCCCTCTGTCAATGTAACACACCCAGGTAATAGCAGACCGACCCCACTCTGTCAATGTAACACACCCAGGGAAGAGCACACTGACCCCACTCTGTCAACGTAACCCACCCAGGAAAGAGCAGACTGACCCCACTCTATCAATGTAACACACCCAGGGAAGAGCAGACTGACCCCACTCTGTCAATGTAACACCGACAGGGAAGATCAGATGGCCCCACACTGTCAATGTAACACACCCAGGGAAGAGCAGACTGACCCCAATCTGTCAATGTAACTCAAAAAGGGAAGAGCAGACTGAACCCACTCTGTCAATGTAACACACCCAGGGAAGAGCAGACTGACCCCACTCTGTCAATTTAAGACACCCAGGGAATAGCACACTGACCCCTCTCTGTCAATGTAACCCACCCAGGAAAGAGCAGACTGACCCCACTCTGTCAATGTAACACTACCAGGAAAGAGCAGACTGACCCCACTCTGTCAATGTAACACACCCAGTGAAGAGCAGACTGATCCCACTCTGTCAATATAACACACCCAGGGAAGAGCAGACTGGCCCCACTCTGTCAATGTAACACACCCAGGGAAGGGCAGACTGACCTCACTGTGTCAATGTAACACACCCAGGGAAGAGCAGACTGATCGAACTCTGTCAATGTAACAAACCCAGGGAAGAGCAGACTGGCCCCACTCTGTCAATAAAACACCCCCAGGTAAGAGCAGAGTCACCCCACTCTGTCGATGTAACACCCCCAGGGAAGAGCAGACTGACCCAACTCTGTCAATATAACACACCCAGGGAAGAGCAGACTGACCCCATTCTATCAAAGTAACACCCCCAGGGAAGAGCAGACTGACCCCACTCTGTCGATGTAACACCCCCAGGGAAGAGCAGACTGACCCTTCTCTGTGAATGCAACACATCCAGGGAAGGGCATACTGACCCCATTCTGTTAATTTAACACCCCCATGGAAGAGCAGACTGACCCCACTCTTTCACTGTAACACCCACAGTGAAGTGCAGACTGACCCCACTGTTAATGTAACTCACCCATGGAAGTGCAGACTGACCCCACTCTGTCAATGTAACACATCCAGGGAAGAGCAGACTGACCCCATTCTGTCAATCTAACACACACAGGGAAGAGCAGACTGACCCCACTCTGTCAATGTTACACACAGGGAATAGCAGACTGACCCCACTCTGTCAATGTAACACTCCCAGGGAAGAGCAGACTGACACAACTCTGTCAATGTAACACACCCATGGAAGAACAGACTGACCCAACTCTGTCAATGTAACACACACATGGAAGAACAGACTGACCCCACTCTGTCAATCTAACACACACAGGGAAGAGCAGACTGACCCCACTCTGTCAATGTTACACACAGGGAATAGCAGACTGACCCCACTCTGTCAATGTAACACACCCATGGAAGAACAGACTGACCCCACTATGTCAATGTAACACACCCTGTAAAGAGCAGACTGACCCCACTCTGTCAATGTAACACACACAGGGAAGAGCTGACTGACCCCATTCTGTCAATTTAACGCATCCAGGTTTGAGCACACTGACCCCACTCTGTCAACGTAACACACACAGGGAAGGGCAGACCAACCTAATTCTGTCAATGTAACACACCCTGTAAAGAGCAGACTGACCCCACTCTGTCAATGTAACCACCCAGGTTTGAGCACACTGACCCCACACTGTCAATGTAACCCACCCAGGAAAGAGCAGACTGACCCCACTCTGTCAATGTAACACACACAGGGAAGAGCAGACTGACCCCACTCTGTCGATGTAACACCCCCAGGGAAGAGCAGACTGACCCAACTCTGTCAATATAACACACCCAGGGAAGAGCAGACTGACCCCATTCTATCAAAGTAATACACGCAGGGAAGAGCAGACAGACCCCACTCTGTCAATGTAACACACCCAGTGAAGAGCAGACTGACCTGACACTGTCAATTTAACACACCCAGGGAAGAGCAGACTGACCCTACTCTTTCAATGTAACACACCCAGGGAAGAGCAGACTGACCCCACTCTGTCAATTTATCACCCCCAGGGAAGAGCAGACTGACCCCACCCTTTCAATAGAACACCCCCAGGGAAGAGCAGACTGACCCCACTCTGTCAATGTAAGACCACCAGGGAAGAGGAGACTGACCCCCCTCTGTCAATGTAGCACACCCAGGGAAGAGCAGACTGACCCCAATCTGTTAATGTAACACACCCAGGAAAGGGCTGACTGAACCCCCTCTGTCAATGTAACACACCCAGATAAGAGCAGACCGACGCCACTCTGTCAATGTAACACACCCAGGGAAGAGCACACTGACCCCACTCTGTCAATGTAACACACCCAGGGAAGAGCAGACTGACCCCACTCTGTCAATGTAACACCGACAGGGAAGATCAGACTGACCCCACACTGTCAATGTAACACACCCAGGGAAGAGCAGACTGACCCCAATCTGTCAATGTAACTCAAAAAGGGAAGAGCAGACTGACCCCACTCTGTCAATGTAACACACCCAGGTAAGAGCAGACTGACCCCACTCTGTCAATTTAAGACACCCAGGGAATAGCACACTGACCCCTCTCTGTCAATGTAACCCACCCAGGAAAGAGCAGTCTGACCCCACTCTGTCAATGTAACACTACCAGGAAAGAGCAGACTGACCCCACTGTGTCAATGTAACACACCCAGGGAAGAGCAGACTGAACCCACTCTGTCAATGTAACACATCCAGTGAAGAGCAGACTGACCCCACTCTGTCAATATAACACACCCAGCGAAGAGCAGACTGGCCCCATTCTGTCAATGTAACACACCCAGGGAAGTGCAGACTGACCCCACTGTGTCAATGTAACACACCCAGGGAAGAGCAGACTGACCGAACTCTGTCAATGTAACACACCCAGGGAAGAGCAGACTGGCCCCACTCTGTCAATAAAACACCCCCAGGGAAGAGCAGACTGACCCCACTCTGTCGATGTAACACCCCCAGGGAAGAGCAGACTGACCCCACTCTGTCAATGTAACACACAGGGAAGAGCAGACTGACCCAATCTGTCAATGTAACACACCCAGGGAAGAGCAGACTGACCCCACTCTGTCAATGTAACACACTCTGTAAAGAGCAGACTGACCCCACTCTGTCAATGTAAAACACACAGGGAAGGGCAGACCGTCCCTACTCTGACAATGTAACACACCCAGTGAAGAGCAGACTGACCCTTCTCTGTGAATGCAACACATCCAGGGAAGGGCAGACTGACCCCATTCTGTTAATTTAACACCCCCAGGGAAGAGCAGACTGACCCCACT
The DNA here is from genome assembly GCF_047496795.1 of Chiloscyllium punctatum. Lineage (NCBI taxonomy): Eukaryota > Metazoa > Chordata > Chondrichthyes > Orectolobiformes > Hemiscylliidae > Chiloscyllium > Chiloscyllium punctatum. The sequence goes on along the minus strand of NC_092751.1, from coordinate 67,122,336 downwards.
CTTTCAATGTAACACACACAGGGAAGTGCAGACTGACCCCACTTTGTTAATGTAACTCACACAGGGAAGAGCAGACTGACACAACTCTGTCAATGTAACACACATATGGAAGAACAGACTGACCCCACTATGTCAATGTAACACACCCTGTAAAGAGCAGACTGACCCCACTCTGTCAATGTAACACACACAGGGAAGAGCTGACTGACCCCACTCTGTCAATTTAACGCACCCAGGTTTGAGCACACTGACACCACTCTGTCAACGTAACACACACAGGGAAGGGCAGACCTAATAACTCTGTCAATGTAACACAACCTGCAAAGAGCAGACTGACCCCACACTGTCAATGTAACACACCCAGGTTTGAGCACACTGACCCCACTCTGTCAATGTAACCCACCCAGGAAAGAGCAGACTGACACCACTCTGTCAATGTAACACACACAGGGAAGAGCAGACTGACTCAACTCTGTCAATATAACACACCCAGGGAAGAGCAGACTGACCCCATTCTAGCAAAGTAACACACCCAGGGAAGAGCAGACTGACCCACTCTGTCAATGTAACACACCCAGGGAAGAGCAGACTGACCTCACTCTGTCAATTTAACGCCCCCAGGGAAGAGCAGACTGACCGCACTCTTTCAATGTAACACCCCCAGGGAAGAGCAGACTGACTCCACTCTGTCAATGTAAGACCCCCAGGGAAGAGCAGACAGAGCACACTCTGTCAATGTAACACACCCAGGGAAGAGCAGACTGACCCCACTCTGTCAATGTAACAGACCCAGGGAAGAGCAGACTGACCCCAATCTGTCAGTGTAACACACCCAGGGAAGGCCAGACTGACCCCCCTCTGTCAATGTAACACACCCAGGGAAGAGCAGACCGACCACACTCTGTCAATGTAACACACCCAGGAAAGAGCAGACTGACCCCACTCTGTCAATGTAACCCACCCTGGAAAGAGCAGACTGACCCCACTCTGTCAATGTAAAACACCCAGGGAAGAGCAGACTGACCCCACTCTGTCAATGAAACTCACAAAGGGAAGAGCAGACTGACCCCACTCTGTCAATGTAACACCCAGGGAAGAGCAAACTGATTCCACTCTGTCGATATAACACACCCAGGGAGGAGCAGACTCACCCCACTCTGTCAATGTAACCCACCCAGGGAAGAGCAGACTGACCCTTCTCTGTCAATGTATCACACCCAGGGAAGAGCAGACTGACCCCATTCTATCAAAGTAACACCCCCAGGGAAGAGTAGACTGACCCCACTCTGTCAATGTAACACACAGGGAAGAGCAGACTGACTCCACTCTGTCAATGTAACACACCCAGGGAAGAGCAGACTGACCCAACTCTGTCAATGTAACACACACATGGAAGAACAGACTGACCCCACTCTGTCAATGTAACACACTCTGTAAAGAGCAGACTGACCCCACTCTGTCAATGTAACACGCCCTGGGAAGAGCACACTGACCCAACTCTGTCAATGTAACACACCCAGGGAAGAGCAGACTGACCCTTCTCTGTGAATGCAACACATCCAGGGAAGGTCAGACTGACCCCATTCTGTCAATCTAACACACACAGGGAAGAGCAGACTGACCCCATTCTGTCAATGTAACACACCCAGGGAAGAGCAGACTGACCCCACTCTGTCAATGTAACACACCCAGGGAAGAGCAGACTGACCCTTCTCTGTGAATGCAACACATCCAGGGAAGGGCTGACTGACCCCATTCTGTTGATTTAACACCCCCAGGGAAGAGCAGACGGACCCCACTCTTTCAATGTAACACCCACAGTGAAGTGCAGACTGACCCCACTCTGTTAATGTAACTCACCCAGGGAAGATCCAACTGACCCCACTCTGTCAATGTAACACATCCAGGGAAGGTCAGACTGACCCCATTCTGTCAATCTAACACACACAGGGAAGAGCAGACTGACCCCACTCTGTCAATGTTACACACAGAGAATAGCAGACTGACCCCACTCTGTCAATGTAACACACCCAGGGAAGAGCAGACTGACACAACTCTGTCAATGTAACACACCCATGGAAGAACAGACTGACCCAACTCTGTCAATGTAACACACACATGGAAGAACAGACTGACCCCACTCTGTCAATCTAACACACACAGGGAAGAGCAGACTGACCCCACTCTGTCAATGTTACACACAGGGAATAGCAGACTGACCCCACTCTGTCAATGTAACACACCCAGGGAAGAGCAGACTGACACAACTCTGTCAATGTAACACACACATGGAAGAACAGACTGACCCCACTATGTCAATGTAACACACCCTGTAAAGAGCAGACTGACCCCACTCTGTCAATGTAACACACACAGGGAAGAGCTGACTGACCCCACTCTGTCAATTTAACGCATCCAGATTTGAGCACACTGACCCCACTCTGTCAACGTAACAAACACAGGGAAGGGCAGACCAACCTAACTCTGTCAATGTAACACACCCTGTAAAGAGCAGACTGACCCCACTCTGTCAATGTAACCACCCAGGTTTGAGCACACTGACCCCACACTGTCAATGTAACCCACCCAGGAAAGAGCAGACTGACCCCACTCTGTCAATGTAACACACACAGGGAAGAGCAGACTGACCCCACTCTGTCGATGTAACACCCCCAGGGAAGAGCAGACTGACCCAACTCTGTCAATATAACACACCCAGGGAAGAGCAGACTGACCCCATTCTATCAAAGTAATACACGCAGGGAAGAGCAGACAGACCCCACTCTGTCAATGTAACACACCCAGAGAAGAGCAGACTGACCTCACTCTGTCAATTTAACACCCCCAGGGAATAGCAGACTGACCCCACTCTTTCAATGTAACACACCCAGGGAAGCGCAGACTGACCCCACTCTGTCAATTTAACACCCCCAGGGACGAGCAGACTGACCCCACACTTTCAATGTAACACCCCCAGGGAAGAGCAGACTGACCCCACTCTGTCAATGTAAGACCCCCAGGGAAGAGCAGACTGAGCACACTCTGTCAATGTAACACACATAGGGAAGGGCAGACTGACCCCCCTCTGTCAATGTAGCACACACAGGGAAGAGTAGACTGACTCCAATCTGTCAATGTAATACACCCAGGAAATGGCTGACTGACCCCCCTCTGTCAATATAACACACCCAGGGAAGAGCAGACCGACTTCACTCTGTCAATGTAACACACCCATGGAAGAGCACACTGACCCCACTCTGTCAACGTAACCCACCCAGGAAAGAGCAGACTGACACCACTCTATCAATGTAACACACCCAGGGAAGAGCAGACTGACCCCACTCTGTCAATGTAACACCGACAGGGAAGATCAGACTGACCCCACACTGTCAATGTAACACACCCAGGGAAAAGCAGACTGACCCCAATCTGTCAATGTAACTCAAAAAGGGAAGAGCAGACTGACCCCACTCTGTCAATGTAACACACCCAGGGAAGAGCAGACTGACCCCACTCTGTCAATGTAACACACCCAGGGAATAGCACACTGACCCCTCTCTGTCAATGTAAACCACGCAGGAAAGAGCAGACTGACCCCACTCTGTCAATGTAACACTACCAGGAAAGAGCAGACTGACCCCACTGTGTCAATGTAACACACCCAGGGAAGAGCAGACTGACCCCACCCTTTAAATGTAACACTCCCAGTGAAGAGCAGACTGACCCCACTCTGTCAATATAACACACCCAGGGAAGAGCAGACTGACCCCACTCTGTCAATGTAACACACCCAGGGAAGAGCAGACTGACCCCACTCTGTCAATGTAACACACCCAGGGAAGAGCAGACTGACCGAACTCTGTCAATGTAACACACCCAGGGAAGAGCAGACTGGCCCCACTCTGTCAATAAAACACCCCCAGGGAAGAGCAGACTCACCCCACTCTGTCGATGTAACACCCCCAGGGAAGAGCAGACTGACACAACTCTGTCAATATAACACACCCAGGGAAGAGCAGACTGACCCCATTCTATCAAAGTAACACCCCCAGGGAAGAGCAGACTGACCCCACTCTGTCAATGTAACACACAGGGAAGAGCAGACTGACCCCACTCTGTCAATGTAACACACCCAGGGAAGAGCAGACTGACCCAACTCTGTCAATGTAACACACACATGGAAGAACAGACTGACCCCACTCTGTCAATGTAACACACTCTGTAAAGAGCAGACTGACCCCTCTCGGTCAATGTAAAACACACAGCGAAGGGCAGACCGACCCTACTCTGACAATGTAACACACCCAGTGAAGAGCAGACTGACCCTTCTCTGTGAATGCAACACATCCAGGGAAGGGCAGACTGACCCCATTCTGTTAATTTAACACCCCCAGGGAAGAGCAGACTGACCCCACTCTTTCAATGTAACACACACAGGGAAGTGCAGACTGACCCCACTCTGTTAATGTAACTCACTCAGGGAAGAGCAGACTGACACAACTCTGTCAATGTAACACACCCATGGAAGAACAGACTGACCCCACTATGTCAATGTAACACACCCTGTAAAGAGCAGACTGACCCAACTTTGTCAATGTAACACACAGAGGGAAGAGCTGACTGACCCCACTCTGTCAATTTAACGCACCCAGTTTTGAGCACACTGACCCCACTCTGTCAACGTAACACACACAGGGAAGGGCAGACCAACCTAACTCTGTCAATGTAACACAGCCTGCAAAGAGTAGACTGACCCCACTCTGTCAATGTAACACACCCAGGTTTGAGCACACTGATCCCACTCTGTCAATGTAACCCACCCAGGAAAGAGCAGACTGACCCCACTCTGTCAATGTAACACACACAGGGAAGAGCAGACTGACCCCAATCTGTCAATGTAACACACCCAGGGAAGAGCAGACTGACCCCAATCTGTCAATAAAACACCCCCAGGGAAGAGCAGACTCACCCCACCCTGTCGATGTAACACCCCCAGGGAAGAGCAGACTGACCCAACTCTGTCAATATAACACACCCAGGGAAGAGCAGACTGACCCCACTCTGTCACTGTAACTCACCCACGGAAGAGCAGACTAACCTCACTGTCAATTTCACACACCCAGGGAAGAGCAGACTGACCCCACTCTGTCAATGTAACACACCCAGGGAAGAGCAGACTGACCTCACTCTGTCATTTTTTCACCCCCAGGGAAGAGCAGACTGACCGCACTCATTCAATGTAACACCCCCAGGGAAGAGCAGACTGACTCCACTCTGTCAATATAAGACCCCCAGGGAAGAGCAGACTGAGCACACTCTGTCAATGTAACACACCCAGGGAAGAGCAGACTGACCCCACTCTGTCAATGTAACAGACCCAGGGAAGAGCAGACTGACCCCAATCTGTCAGTGTAACACACCCAGGGAAGGGCAGACTGACCCCCCATGTCAATGTAACACACCCAGGGAAGAGAAGACCGACCCCACTCTGTCAATGTAACACACCCAGGGAAGAGCAGACTGACCCCACTCTGTCAATGTAACCCACCCTGGAAAGAGCAGACTGACCCCACTCTGTCAATGTAACACTACCAGGAAAGAGCAGACTGACCCCACTGTCTCAATGTAACACACCCAGGGAAGAGCAGACTGAACCCACTCTGTCAATGAAACTCACAAAGGGAAGAGCAGACTGACCCCACTCTGTTAATGTATCACACCCAGGGAAGAGCAGACTGACCCCACTCTGTTAATGTATCACACCCAGGGAAGAGCAAACTGATTCCACTCTGCCGATATAAAACACCCAGGGAAGAGCAGACTCACCCCACTCTGTCAATGTAACCCACCCAGGGAAGAGCAGACTGCCCCTTCTCTGTCAATGTATCACACCCAGGGAAGAGCAGACTGACCCCATTCTATCAAAGTAACACCCCCAGGGAAGAGCAGACTGACCCCACTCTGTCAATGTAACACACAGGGAAGAGCAGACTGACTCCACTCTGTCAATGTAACACACCCAGGGAAGAGCAGACTGACCCAACTCTGTCAATGTAACACACACATGGAAGAACAGACTGACCCCACTCTGTCAATGTAACACACTCTGTAAAGAGCAGACTGAACCCACTCTGTCGATGTAACACACCCAGGGAAGAGCAGACTAACCCCACTCTGTCAATATAACACACCCAGGGAAGAGCAGACTGGCCCCACTCTGTCAATAAAACACCCCCAGGGAAGAGCAGACTCACCCCACTCTGTCGATGTAACACCCCCAGTGAAGAGCAGACTGACCCAACTCTGTCAATATAACACACCCAGGGAAGAGCAGACTGACGCCATTCTAGCAAAGTAACACACCCAGGGAAGAGCAGACTGACCTCACTCTGTCAATTTAACACCCCAGGGAAGAGCAGACTGACCGCACTCTTTCAATGTAACACCCCCAGGGAAGAGCAGACTGACTCCACTCTGTCAATGTAAGACCCCCAGGGAAGAGCAGACTGAGCACACTCTGTCAATGTAACACACCCAGGGAAGAGCAGACTGACCCCACTCTGTCAAGGTTACACACCCTGTAAAGAGCAGACTGACCCCACTCTGTCAATGTAACACACACAGGGAAGAGCTGACTGACCCCACTCTGTCAATTTAACGCACCCAGGTTTGAGCACACTGACCCCACTCTGTCAACGTAACACACACAGGGAAGGGCAGACCAACCTAACTCTGTCAATGTAACACACCCTGCAAAGAGTAGACTGACACAACTCTGTCAATGTAACACACCCATGGAAGAACAGACTAACCCAACTCTGTCAATGTAACACACACATGGAAGAACAGACTGACCCCACTCTGTCAATCTAACACACACAGGGAAGAGCAGACTGACCCCACTCTGTCGATGTAACACCCCCAGGGAATAGCAGACTGACCCCACTCTGTCAATATAACACACCCAGGGAAGAGCAGACTGACCCCATTCTATCAAAGTAATACACGCAGGGAAGAGCAGACAGACCCCACTCTGTCAATGTAACACACCCAGAGAAGAGCAGACTGACCTCACTCTGTCAATTTAACACCCCCAGGGAATAGCAGACTGACCCCACTCTTTCAATGTAACACACCCAGGGAAGCGCAGACTGACCCCACTCTGTCAATTTAACACCCCCAGGGACGAGCAGACTGACCCCACACTTTCAATGTAACACCCCCAGGGAAGAGCAGACTGACCCCACTCTGTCAATGTAAGACCCCCAGGGAAGAGCAGACTGAGCACACTCTGTCAATGTAACACACATAGGGAAGGGCAGACTGACCCCCCTCTGTCAATGTAGCACACACAGGGAAGAGTAGACTGACTCCAATCTGTCAATGTAATACACCCAGGAAATGGCTGACTGACCCCCCTCTGTCAATATAACACACCCAGGGAAGAGCAGACCGACTTCACTCTGTCAATGTAACACACCCATGGAAGAGCACACTGACCCCACTCTGTCAACGTAACCCACCCAGGAAAGAGCAGACTGACACCACTCTATCAATGTAACACACCCAGGGAAGAGCAGACTGACCCCACTCTGTCAATGTAACACCGACAGGGAAGATCAGACTGACCCCACACTGTCAATGTAACACACCCAGGGAAAAGCAGACTGACCCCAATCTGTCAATGTAACTCAAAAAGGGAAGAGCAGACTGACCCCACTCTGTCAATGTAACACACCCAGGGAAGAGCAGACTGACCCCACTCTGTCAATGTAACACACCCAGGGAATAGCACACTGACCCCTCTCTGTCAATGTAAACCACGCAGGAAAGAGCAGACTGACCCCACTCTGTCAATGTAACACTACCAGGAAAGAGCAGACTGACCCCACTGTGTCAATGTAACACACCCAGGGAAGAGCAGACTGACCCCACCCTTTAAATGTAACACTCCCAGTGAAGAGCAGACTGACCCCACTCTGTCAATATAACACACCCAGGGAAGAGCAGACTGACCCCACTCTGTCAATGTAACACACCCAGGGAAGAGCAGACTGACCCCACTCTGTCAATGTAACACACCCAGGGAAGAGCAGACTGACCGAACTCTGTCAATGTAACACACCCAGGGAAGAGCAGACTGGCCCCACTCTGTCAATAAAACACCCCCAGGGAAGAGCAGACTCACCCCACTCTGTCGATGTAACACCCCCAGGGAAGAGCAGACTGACACAACTCTGTCAATATAACACACCCAGGGAAGAGCAGACTGACCCCATTCTATCAAAGTAACACCCCCAGGGAAGAGCAGACTGACCCCACTCTGTCAATGTAACACACAGGGAAGAGCAGACTGACCCCACTCTGTCAATGTAACACACCCAGGGAAGAGCAGACTGACCCAACTCTGTCAATGTAACACACACATGGAAGAACAGACTGACCCCACTCTGTCAATGTAACACACTCTGTAAAGAGCAGACTGACCCCTCTCGGTCAATGTAAAACACACAGCGAAGGGCAGACCGACCCTACTCTGACAATGTAACACACCCAGTGAAGAGCAGACTGACCCTTCTCTGTGAATGCAACACATCCAGGGAAGGGCAGACTGACCCCATTCTGTTAATTTAACACCCCCAGGGAAGAGCAGACTGACCCCACTCTTTCAATGTAACACACACAGGGAAGTGCAGACTGACCCCACTCTGTTAATGTAACTCACTCAGGGAAGAGCAGACTGACACAACTCTGTCAATGTAACACACCCATGGAAGAACAGACTGACCCCACTATGTCAATGTAACACACCCTGTAAAGAGCAGACTGACCCAACTTTGTCAATGTAACACACAGAGGGAAGAGCTGACTGACCCCACTCTGTCAATTTAACGCACCCAGTTTTGAGCACACTGACCCCACTCTGTCAACGTAACACACACAGGGAAGGGCAGACCAACCTAACTCTGTCAATGTAACACAGCCTGCAAAGAGTAGACTGACCCCACTCTGTCAATGTAACACACCCAGGTTTGAGCACACTGATCCCACTCTGTCAATGTAACCCACCCAGGAAAGAGCAGACTGACCCCACTCTGTCAATGTAACACACACAGGGAAGAGCAGACTGACCCCAATCTGTCAATGTAACACACCCAGGGAAGAGCAGACTGACCCCAATCTGTCAATAAAACACCCCCAGGGAAGAGCAGACTCACCCCACCCTGTCGATGTAACACCCCCAGGGAAGAGCAGACTGACCCAACTCTGTCAATATAACACACCCAGGGAAGAGCAGACTGACCCCACTCTGTCACTGTAACTCACCCACGGAAGAGCAGACTAACCTCACTGTCAATTTCACACACCCAGGGAAGAGCAGACTGACCCCACTCTGTCAATGTAACACACCCAGGGAAGAGCAGACTGACCTCACTCTGTCATTTTTTCACCCCCAGGGAAGAGCAGACTGACCGCACTCATTCAATGTAACACCCCCAGGGAAGAGCAGACTGACTCCACTCTGTCAATATAAGACCCCCAGGGAAGAGCAGACTGAGCACACTCTGTCAATGTAACACACCCAGGGAAGAGCAGACTGACCCCACTCTGTCAATGTAACAGACCCAGGGAAGAGCAGACTGACCCCAATCTGTCAGTGTAACACACCCAGGGAAGGGCAGACTGACCCCCCATGTCAATGTAACACACCCAGGGAAGAGAAGACCGACCCCACTCTGTCAATGTAACACACCCAGGGAAGAGCAGACTGACCCCACTCTGTCAATGTAACCCACCCTGGAAAGAGCAGACTGACCCCACTCTGTCAATGTAACACTACCAGGAAAGAGCAGACTGACCCCACTGTCTCAATGTAACACACCCAGGGAAGAGCAGACTGAACCCACTCTGTCAATGAAACTCACAAAGGGAAGAGCAGACTGACCCCACTCTGTTAATGTATCACACCCAGGGAAGAGCAGACTGACCCCACTCTGTTAATGTATCACACCCAGGGAAGAGCAAACTGATTCCACTCTGCCGATATAAAACACCCAGGGAAGAGCAGACTCACCCCACTCTGTCAATGTAACCCACCCAGGGAAGAGCAGACTGCCCCTTCTCTGTCAATGTATCACACCCAGGGAAGAGCAGACTGACCCCATTCTATCAAAGTAACACCCCCAGGGAAGAGCAGACTGACCCCACTCTGTCAATGTAACACACAGGGAAGAGCAGACTGACTCCACTCTGTCAATGTAACACACCCAGGGAAGAGCAGACTGACCCAACTCTGTCAATGTAACACACACATGGAAGAACAGACTGACCCCACTCTGTCAATGTAACACACTCTGTAAAGAGCAGACTGAACCCACTCTGTCGATGTAACACACCCAGGGAAGAGCAGACTAACCCCACTCTGTCAATATAACACACCCAGGGAAGAGCAGACTGGCCCCACTCTGTCAATAAAACACCCCCAGGGAAGAGCAGACTCACCCCACTCTGTCGATGTAACACCCCCAGTGAAGAGCAGACTGACCCAACTCTGTCAATATAACACACCCAGGGAAGAGCAGACTGACGCCATTCTAGCAAAGTAACACACCCAGGGAAGAGCAGACTGACCTCACTCTGTCAATTTAACACCCCAGGGAAGAGCAGACTGACCGCACTCTTTCAATGTAACACCCCCAGGGAAGAGCAGACTGACTCCACTCTGTCAATGTAAGACCCCCAGGGAAGAGCAGACTGAGCACACTCTGTCAATGTAACACACCCAGGGAAGAGCAGACTGACCCCACTCTGTCAAGGTTACACACCCTGTAAAGAGCAGACTGACCCCACTCTGTCAATGTAACACACACAGGGAAGAGCTGACTGACCCCACTCTGTCAATTTAACGCACCCAGGTTTGAGCACACTGACCCCACTCTGTCAACGTAACACACACAGGGAAGGGCAGACCAACCTAACTCTGTCAATGTAACACACCCTGCAAAGAGTAGACTGACACAACTCTGTCAATGTAACACACCCATGGAAGAACAGACTAACCCAACTCTGTCAATGTAACACACACATGGAAGAACAGACTGACCCCACTCTGTCAATCTAACACACACAGGGAAGAGCAGATTGACCCCACTCTGTCAATGTTACACACAGGGAATAGCAGACTGACCCCACTCTGTCAATGTAACACACCCAGGGAAGAGCAGACTGACACAACTCTGTCAATGTAACACACCCATGGAAGAACAGACTGACCCCACTATGTCAATGTAACACATCCTGTAAAGAGCAGACTGACCCCACTCTGTCAATGTAACACACACAGGGAAGAGCTGACTGACCCCACTCTGTCAATTTAACGCATCCAGATTTGAGCACACTGACCCCACTCTGTCAACGTAACAAACACAGGGAAGGGCAGACCAACCTAACTCTGTCAATGTAACACACCCTGTAAAGAGCAGACTTACCCCACTCTGTCAATGTAACCACCCAGGTTTGAGCATTCTGACCCCACACTGTCAATGTAACCCACCCAGGAAAGAGCAGACTGACCCCACTCTGTCAATGTAACACACACAGGGAAGAGCAGACTGACCCCACTCTGTCAATGTAACACACCCAGAGAAGAGCAGACTGACCTCACTCTGTCAATTTAACACCCCCAGGGAAGAGCAGACTGACCCCACTCTTTCAATGTAACACACCCAGGGAAGAGCAGACTGACCCCACTCTGTCAATTTAACACCCCCAGGGACGAGCAGACTGACCCCACCCTTTCAATGTAACACCCCCAGGGAAGAGCAGACTCACTCCACTCTGTCAATGTAAGACACCCAGGGAAGAGCAGACTGAGCACACTCTGTCAATGTAACACACAGAGGGAAGGGCAGACTGACCCCCCTCTGTCAATGTAGCACACCCAGGGAAGAGCAGACTGACTCCAATCTGTCAATGTAACACACCCAGGAAAGGGCTGACTGACCCCCCTCTGTCAATATAACACACCCAGGGAAGAGCAGACCGACTTCACTCTGTCAATTTAACACACCCATGGAAGAGCACACTGACCCCACTCTGTCAACGTAACCCACCCAGGAAAGAGCAGACTGACACCACTCTATCAATGTAACACACCCAGGGAAGAGCAGACTGACCCCACTCTGTCAATGTAACACCGACAGGGAGATCAGACTGACCCCACACTGTCAATGTAACCCACCCAGGAAAGAGCAGACTGACACCACTCTATCAATGTAACACACCCAGGGAAGAGCAGACAGACCCCAATCTGTCAATGTAACTCAAAAAGGGAAGAGCAGACTGACCCCACTCTGTCAATGTAACACACCCAGGGAAGAGCAGACTGACCCCACTCTGTCAATGTAACACACCCAGGGAATAGCACACTGACCGCTCTCTGTCAATGTTACACACGCAGGAAAGAGCAGACTGACCCCACTCTGTCAATGTAACACTACCAGGAAAGAGCAGACAGACCCCACTGTGTCAATGTAACACACCCAGGGAAGAGCAGACTGACCCCACTCTGTCAATGTAACACACCCAGTGAAGAGCAGACTGACCCCACTCTGTCAATATAACACACCCAGGGAAGAGCAGACTGACCCCACTCTGTCAATGTAACACACCCAGGGAAGAGCAGACTGACCCCACTCTGTTAATGTAACTCACCCAGGGAAGATCCAACTGACCCCACTCTGTCAATGTAACACATCCAGGGAAGGTCAGACTGACCCCATTCTGTCAATCTAACACACACAGGGAAGAGCAGACTGACCCCACTCTGTCAATGTTACACACAGAGAATAGCAGACTGACCCCACTCTGTCAATGTAACACACCCAGGGAAGAGCAGACTGACACAACTCTGTCAATGTAACACACCCATGGAAGAACAGACTGACCCAACTCTGTCAATGTAACACACACATGGAATAACAGACTGACCCCACTCTGTCAATCTAACACACACAGGGAAGAGCAGACTGACCCCACTCTGTCAATGTTACACACAGGGAATAGCAGACTGACCCCACTCTGTCAATGTAACACACCCAGGGAAGAGCAGACTGACACAACTCTGTCAATGTAACACACCCATGGAAGAACAGACTGACCCCACTATGTCAATGTAACACACCCTGTAAAGAGCAGACTGACCCCACTCTGTCAATGTAACACACACAGGGAAGAGCTGACTGACCCCACTCTGTCAATTTAACGCATCCAGATTTGAGCACACTGACCCCACTCTGTCAACGTAACAAACACAGGGAAGGGCAGACCAACCTAACTCTGTCAATGTAACACACCCTGTAAAGAGCAGACTGACCCCACTCTGTCAATGTAACCACCCAGGTTTGAGCACACTGACCCCACACTGTCAATGTAATCCACCCAGGAAAGAGCAGACTGACCCCACTCTGTCAATGTAACACACACAGGGAAGAGCAGACTGACCCCACTCTGTCGATGTAACACCCCCAGGGAAGAGCAGACTGACCCAACTCTGTCAATATAACACACCCAGGGAAGAGCAGACTGACCCCATTCTATCAAAGTAATACACGCAGGGAAGAGCAGACAGACCCCACTCTGTCAATGTAACACACCCAGAGAAGAGCAGACTGACCTCACTCTGTCAATTTAACACCCCCAGGGAAGAGCAGACTGACCCCACTCTTTCAATGTAACACACCCAGGGAAGAGCAGACTGACCCCACTCTGTCAATTTAACACCCCCAGGGACGAGCAGACTGACTCCACACTTTCAATGTAACACCCCCAGGGAAGAGCAGACTGACCCCACTCTGTCAATGTAAGACCCCCAGGGAAGAGCAGACTGAGCACACTCTGTCAATGTAACACACATAGGGAAGGGCAGACTGACCCCCCTCTGTCAATGTAGCACACACAGGGTAGAGCAGACTGACTCCAATCTGTCAATGTAACACACCCAGGAAATGGCTGACTGACCCCCCTCTGTCAATATAACACACCCAGGGAAGAGCAGACCGACTTCACTCTGTCAATGTAACACACCCATGGAAGAGCACACTGACCCCACTCTGTCAATGTAACCCACCCAGGAAAGAGCAGACTGACACCACTCTATCAATGTAACACACCCAGGGAAGAGCAGACTGACCCCACTCTGTCAATGTAACACCGACAGGGAAGATCAGACTGACCCCACACTGTCAATGTAACACACCCAGGGAAAAGCAGACTGACCCCAATCTGTCAATGTAACTCAAAAAGGGAAGAGCAGACTGACCCCACTCTGTCAATGTAACACACCCAGGGAAGAGCAGACTGACCCCACTCTGTCAATGTAACACACCCAGGGAATAGCACACTGACCCCTCTCTGTCAATGTAAACCACGCAGGAAAGAGCAGACTGACCCCACTCTGTCAATGTAACACTACCAGGAAAGAGCAGACTGACCCCACTGTGTCAATGTAACACACCCAGGGAAGAGCAGACTGACCCCACTCTGTCAATGTAACACACCCAGTGAAGAGCAGACTGACCCCACTCTGTCAATATAACACACCCAGGGAAGAGCAGACTGACCCCACTCTGTCAATGTAACACACCCAGGGAAGAGCAGACTGACCCCACTCTGTCAATGTAACACACCCAGGGAAGAGCAGACTGACCGAACTCTGTCAATGTAACACACCCAGGGAAGAGCAGACTGGCCCCACTCTGTCAATAAAACACCCCCAGGGAAGAGCAGACTCACCCCACTCTGTCGATGTAACACCCCCAGGGAAGAGCAGACTGACACAACTCTGTCAATATAACACACCCAGGGAAGAGCAGACTGACCCCATTCTATCAAAGTAACACCCCCAGGGAAGAGCAGACTGACCCCACTCTGTCAATGTAACACACAGGGAAGAGCAGACTGACCCCACTCTGTCAATGTAACACACCCAGGGAAGAGCAGACTGACCCAACTCTGTCAATGTAACACACACATGGAAGAACAGACTGACCCCACTCTGTCAATGTAACACACTCTGTAAAGAGCAGACTGACCCCTCTCGGTCAATGTAAAACACACAGGGAAGGGCAGACCGACCCTACTCTGACAATGTAACACACCCAGTGAAGAGCAGACTGACCCTTCTCTGTGAATGCAACACATCCAGGGAAGGGCAGACTGACCCCATTCTGTTAATTGAACACCCCCAGGGAAGAGCAGACTGACCCCACTCTTTCAATGTAACACACACAGGGAAGTGCAGACTGACCCCACTCTGTTAATGTAACTCACTCAGGGAAGAGCAGACTGACACAACTCTGTCAATGTAACACACCCATGGAAGAACAGACTGACCCCACTATGTCAATGTAACACACCCTGTAAAGAGCAGACTGACCCCACTTTGTCAATGTAACACACACAGGGAAGAGCTGACTGACCCCACTCTGTCAACTTAACGCACCCAGGTTTGAGCACACTGACCCCACTCTGTCAACGTAACACACACAGGGAAGGGCAGACCAACCTAACTCTGTCAATGTAACACAGCCTGCAAAGAGTAGACTGACCCCACTCTGTCAATGTAACACACCCAGGTTTGAGCACACTGATCCCACTCTGTCAATGTAACCCACCCAGGAAAGAGCAGACTGACCCCACTCTGTCAATGTAACACACACAGGGAAGAGCAGACTGACCCCAATCTGTCAATGTAACACACCCAGGGAAGAGCAGACTGACACCACTCTGTCAATATAACACACCCAGGGAAGAGCAGACTGGCCCCACTCTGTCAATAAAACACCCCCAGGGAAGAGCAGACTCACCCCACCCTGTCGATGTAACACCCCCAGGGAAGAGCAGACTGACCCAACTCTGTCAATATAACACACCCAGGGAAGAGCAGACTGACCCCACTCTGTCACTGTAACTCACCCACGGAAGAGCAGACTAACCTCACTGTCAATTTCACACACCCAGGGAAGAGCAGACTGACCCCACTCTGTCAATGTAACACACCCAGGGAAGAGCAGACTGACCTCACTCTGTCAATTTTTCACCCCCAGGGAAGAGCAGACTGACCGCACTCTTTCAATGTAACACCCCCAGGGAAGAGCAGACTGACTCCACTCTGTCAATGTAAGACCCCCAGGGAAGAGCAGACTGAGCACACTCTGTGAATGTAACACACCCAGGGAAGAGCAGACTGACCCGACTCTGTCAATGTAACAGACCCAGGGAAGAGCAGACTGACCCCAATCTGTCAGTGTAACACACCCAGGGAAGGGCAGACTGACCCCCCATGTCAATGTAACACACCCAGGGAAGAGAAGACCGACCCCACTCTGTCAATGTAACACACCCAGGGAAGAGCAGACTGACCCCACTCTGTCAATGTAACCCACCCTCGAAAGAGCAGACTGACCCCACTCTGTCAATGTAACACTACCAGGAAAGAGCAGACTGACCCCACTGTGTCAATGTAACACACAAAGGGAAGAGCAGACTGACCCCACTCTGTTAATGTATCACACCCAGGGAAGAGCAGACTGACCCCACTCTGTTAATGTATCACACCCAGGGAAGAGCAAACTGATTCCACTCTGCCGATATAAAACACCCAGGGAAGAGCAGACTCACCCCACTCTGTCAATGTAACCCACCCAGGGAAGAGCAGACTGACCCTTCTCTGTCAATGTATCACACCCAGGGAAGAGCAGACTGACCCCATTCTATCAAAGTAACACCCCCAGGGAAGAGCAGACTGACCCCACTCTGTCAATGTAACACACAGGGAAGAGCAGACTGACTCCACTCTGTCAATGTAACACACCCAGGGAAGAGCAGACTGACCCAACTCTGTCAATGTAACACACACATGGAAGAACAGACTGACCCCACTCTGTCAATGTAACACACTCTGTAAAGAGCAGACTGAACCCACTCTGTCAATGTAACACACCCAGGGAAGAGCAGACTAACCCCACTCTGTCAATATAACACACCCAGGGAAGAGCAGACTGGCCCCACTCTGTCAATAAAACACCCCCAGGGAAGAGCAGACTCACCCCACTCTGTCGATGTAACACCCCCAGTGAAGAGCAGACTGACCCAAATCTGTCAATATAACACACCCATGGAAGAGCAGACTGACGCCATTCTAGCAAAGTAACACACCCAGGGAAGAGCAGACAGACCTCACTCTGTCAATTTAACACCCCAGGGAAGAGCAGACTGACCGCACTCTTTCAATGTAACACCCCCAGGGAAGAGCAGACTGACTCCACTCTGTCAATGTAAGACCCCCAGGGAAGAGCAGACTGAGCACACTCTGTCAATGTAACACACCCAGGGAAGAGCAGACTGACCCCACTCTGTCAATGTAACACACCCTGTAAAGAGCAGACTGACCCCACTCTGTCAATGTAACACACACAGGGAAGAGCTGACTGACCCCACTCTGTCAATTTAACGCACCCAGGTTTGAGCACACTGACCCCACTCTGTCAACGTAACACACACAGGGAAGGGCAGACCAACCTAACTCTGTCAATGTAACACACCCTGCAAAGAGTAGACTGACACAACTCTGTCAATGTAACACACCCATGGAAGAACAGACTGACCCAACTCTGTCAATGTAACACACACATGGAAGAACAGACTGACCCCACTCTGTCAATCTAACACACACAGGGAAGAGCAGATTGACCCCACTCTGTCAATGTTACACACAGGGAATAGCAGACTGACCCCACTCTGTCAATGTAACACACCCAGGGAAGAGCAGACTGACCCAACTCTGTCAATGTAACACACACATGGAAGAACAGACTGACCCCACTCTGTCAATCTAACACACACAGGGAAGAGCAGATTGACCCCACTCTGTCAATGTTACACACAGGGAATAGCAGACTGACCCCACTCTGTCAATGTAACACACCCTGTAAAGAGCAGACTGACCCCACTCTGTCAATGTAACACACACAGGGAAGAGCTGACTGACCCCACTCTGTCAATTTAACGCATCCAGATTTGAGCACACTGACCCCACTCTGTCAACGTAACAAACACAGGGAAGGGCAGACCAACCTAACTCTGTCAATTTAACACACCCTGTAAAGAGCAGACTTACCCCACTCTGTCAATGTAACCACCCAGGTTTGAGCATTCTGACCCCACACTGTCAATGTAACCCACCCAGGAAAGAGCAGACTGACCCCACTCTGTCAATGTAACACACACAGGGAAGAGCAGACTGACCCCACTGTGTCAATGTAACACACCCAGAGAAGAGCAGACTGACCTCACTCTGTCAATTTAACACCCCCAGGGAAGAGCAGACTGACCCCACTCTTTCAATGTAACACACCCAGGGAAGAGCAGACTGACCCCACTCTGTCAATTTAACACCCCCAGGGACGAGCAGACTGACCCCACCCTTTCAATGTAACACCCCCAGGGAAGAGCAGACTCACTCCACTCTGTCAATGTAAGACCCCCAGGGAAGAGCAGACTGAGCACACTCTGTCAATGTAACACACAGAGGGAAGGGCAGACTGACCCCCCTCTGTCAATGTAGCACACCCAGGGAAGAGCAGACTGACTCCAATCTGTCAATGTAACACACCCAGGAAAGGGCTGACTGACCCCCCTCTGTCAATATAACACACCCAGGGAAGAGCAGACCGACTTCACTCTGTCAATTTAACACACCCATGGAAGAGCACACTGACCCCACTCTGTCAACGTAACCCACCCAGGAAAGAGCAGACTGACACCACTCTATCAATGTAACACACCCAGGGAAGAGCAGACTGACCCCACTCTGTCAATGTAACACGGACAGGGAGTAAAGACTGACCCCACACTGTCAATGTAACCCACCCAGGAAAGAGCAGACTGACACCACTCTATCAATGTAACACACCCAGGGAAGAGCAGACTGACCCCAATCTGTCAATGTAACTCAAAAAGGGAAGAGCAGACTGACCCCACTCTGTCAATGTAACACACCCAGGGAAGAGCAGACTGACCCCACTCTGTCAATGTAACACACCCAGGGAATAGCACACTGACCGCTCTCTGTCAATGTAACCCACGCAGGAAAGAGCAGACTGACCCCACTCTGTCAATGTAACACTACCAGGAAAGAGCAGACTGACCCCACTGTGTCAATGTAACACACCCAGGGAAGAGCAGACTGACCCCACTCTGTCAATGTAACACACCCAGTGAAGAGCAGACTGACCCCACTCTGTCAATATAACACACCCAGGGAAGAGCAGACTGACCCCACTCTGTCAATGTAACACACCCAGGGAAGAGCAGACTGACCGAACTCTGTCAATGTAACACACCCAGGGAAGAGCAGACTGGCCCCACTCTGTCAATAAAACACCCCCAGGGAAGAGCAGACTCACCCCACTCTGTCGATGTAACACCCCCAGGGAAGAGCAGACTGACACAACTCTGTCAATTTAACACACCCAGGGAAGAGCAGACTGACCCCATTCTATCAAAGTAACACCCCCAGGGAAGAGCAGACTGACCCCACTCTGTCAATGTAACACACAGGGAAGAGCAGACTGACCCCACTCTGTCAATGTAACACACACATGGAAGAACAGACTGACCCCACTCTGTCAATGTAACACACACAGGGAAGGGCAGACCGACCCTACTCTGACAATGTAACACACCCAGGGAAGAGCAGACTGGCCCCACTCTGTCAATAAAACACCCCCAGGGAAGAGCAGACTCACCCCACTCTGTCGATGTAACACCCCCAGTGAAGAGCAGACTGACCCCACTCTGTCAATGTAACACCCAGGGAAGAGCAGACTGACCCAACTCTGTCAATGTAACACACACATGGAAGAACAGACTGACCCCACTCTGTCAATGTAACACACTCTGTAAAGAGCAGACTGAACCCACTCTGTCAATGTAACACACCCAGGGAAGAGCAGACTAACCCCACTCTGTCAATATAACACACCCAGGGAAGAACAGACTGACCCCACTCTGTCAATAAAACACCCCCAGTGAAGAGCAGACTCACCCCACTCTGTCAATATAACACACCCAGGGAAGAGCAGACTGACGCCATTCTAGCAAAGTAACACACCCAGGGAAGAGCAGACTGACCTCACTCTGTCAATTTAACACCCCAGGGAAGAGCAGACTGACCGCACTCTTTCAATGTAACACCCCCAGGGAAGAGCAGACTGACTCCACTCTGTCAATGTAAGACCCCCAGGGAAGAGCAGACTGAGCACACTCTGTCAATGTAACACACCCAGGGAAGAGCAGACTGACCCCACTCTGTCAATGTAACACACCCTGTAAAGAGCAGACTGACCCCACTCTGTCAATGTAACACACACAGGGAAGAGCTGACTGACCCCACTCTGTCAATTTAACGCACCCAGGTTTGAGCACACTGACCCCACTCTGTCAACGTAACACACACAGGGAAGGGCAGACCAACCTAACTCTGTCAATGTAACACACCCTGCAAAGAGTAGACTGACACAACTCTGTCAATGTAACACACCCATGGAAGAACAGACTGACCCAACTCTGTCAATGTAACACACACATGGAAGAACAGACTGACCCCACTCTGTCAATCTAACACACACAGGGAAGAGCAGATTGACCCCACTCTGTCAATGTTACACACAGGGAATAGCAGACTGACCCCACTCTGTCAATGTAACACACCCAGGGAAGAGCAGACTGACACAACTCTGTCAATGTAACACACCCATGGAAGAACAGACTGACCCCACTATGTCAATGTAACACACCCTGTAAAGAGCAGACTGACCCCACTCTGTCAATGTAACACACACAGGGAAGAGCTGACTGACCCCACTCTGTCAATTTAACGCATCCAGATTTGAGCACACTGACCCCACTCTGTCAACGTAACAAACACAGGGAAGGGCAGACCAACCTAACTCTGTCAATGTAACACACCCTGTAAAGAGCAGACTTACCCCACTCTGTCAATGTAACCACCCAGGTTTGAGCACACTGACCCCACACTGTCAATGTAACCCACCCAGGAAAGAGCAGACTGACCCCACTCTGTCAATGTAACACACACAGGGAAGTGCAGACTGACCCCACTCTGTCAATGTAACACACCCAGAGAAGAGCAGACTGACCTCACTCTGTCAATTTAACACCCCCAGGGAAGAGCAGACTGACCCCACTCTTTCAATGTAACACACCCAGGGAAGAGCAGACTGACCCCACTCTGTCAATTTAACACCCCCAGGGACGAGCAGACTGACCCCACCCTTTCAATGTAACACCCCCAGGGAAGAGCAGACTCACTCCACTCTGTCAATGTAACACACATAGGGAAGGGCAGACTGACCCCCCTCTGATAATGTAGCACACCCAGGGAAGAGCAGACTGACTCCAATCTGTCAATGTAACACACCCAGGGAAGAGCAGACCGACTTCACTCTGTCAATTTAACACACCCATGGAAGAGCACACTGACCCCACTCTGTCAACGTAACCCACCCAGGAAAGAGCAGACTGACACCACTCTATCAATGTAACACACCCAGGGAAGAGCAGACTGACCCCACTCTATCAATGTAACACCGACAGGGAAGATCAGACTGACCCCACACTGTCAATGTAACCCACCCAGGAAAGAGCAGACTGACACCACTCTATCAATGTAACACACCCAGGGAAAAGCAGACTGACCCCAATCTGTCAATGTAACTCAAAAAGGGAAGAGCAGACTGACCCCACTCTGTCAATGTAACACACCCAGGGAAGAGCAGACTGACCCCACTCTGTCAATGTAACACACCCAGGGAATAGCACACTGACCCCTCTCTGTCAATGTAACCCACGCAGGAAAGAGCAGACTGACCCCACTCTGTCAATGTAACACTACCAGGAAAGAGCAGACTGACCCCACTGTGTCAATGTAACACACCCAGGGAAGAGCAGACTGTCCCCTCTCTGTCAATGTAACACACCCAGTGAAGAGCAGACTGACCCCACTCTGTCAATATAACACACCCAGGGAAGAGCAGACTGACCCCACTCTGTCAATGTAACACACCCAGGGAAGAGCATACTGACCCCACTCTGTCAATGTAACACACCCAGGGAAGAGCAGACTGACCGAACTCTGTCAATGTAACACACCCAGGGAAGAGCAGACTGGCCCCACTCTGTCAATAAAACACCCCCAGGGAAGAGCAGACTCACCCCACTCTGTCGATGTAACACCCCCAGGGAAGAGCAGACTGACACAACTCTGTCAATTTAACACACCCAGGGAAGAGCAGACTGACCCCATTCTATCAAAGTAACACCCCCAGGGAAGAGCAGACTGACCCCACTCTGTCAATGTAACACACAGGGAAGAGCAGACTGACCCCACTCTGTCAATGTAACACACACATGGAAGAACAGACTGACCCCACTCTGTCATGTAACACACTCTGTAGAGAGCAGACTGACCCCACTCTGTCAATGTAAAACACACAGGGAAGGGCAGACCGACCCTACTCTGACAATGTAACACACCCAGTGAAGAGCAGACTGACCCTTCTCTGTGAATGCAACACATCCAGGGAAGGGCAGACTGACCCCATTCTGTTAATTTAACACCCCCAGGGAAGAGCAGACTGACTCCACTCTTTCAATGTAACACACACAGGGAAGTGCAGACTGACCCCACTCTGTTAATGTAACTCACTCAGGGAAGAGCAGACTGAAACAACTCTGTCAATGTAACACACCCATGGAAGAACAGACTGACCCCACTATGTCAATGTAACACACCCTGTAAAGAGCAGACTGACCCCACTCTGTCAATGTAACACACACAGGGAAGAGCTGACTGACCCCACTCTGTCAATTTAACGCACCCAGGTTTGAGCACACTGACCCCACTCTGTCAACGTAACACACACAGGGAAGGGCAGACCAACCTAACTCTGTCAATGTAACACAGCCTGCAAAGAGTAGACTGACCCCACTCTGTCAATGTAACACACCCAGGTTTGAGCACACTGATCCCACTCTGTCAATGTAACCCACCCAGGAAAGAGCAGACTGACCCCACTCTGTCAATGTAACACACACAGGGAAGAGCAGACTGACCCCACTCTGTCAATGTAACACACCCAGGGAAGAGCAGACTGACACCACTCTGTCAATATAACACACCCAGGGAAGAGCAGACTGGCCCCACTCTGTCAATAAAACACCCCCAGGGAAGAGCAGACTCACCCCACCCTGTCGATGTAACACCCCCAGGGAAGAGCAGACTGACCCAACTCTGTCAATATAACACACCCAGGGAAGAGCGGACTGACCCCATTCTAGCAAAGTAACACACCCAGGGAAGAGCAGACTGACCCCACTCTGTCACTGTAACTCACCCACGGAAGAGCAGACTGACCTCACTGTCAATTTCACACACCCAGCGAAGAGCAGACTGACCCCACTCTGTCAATGTAACACAACCAGGGAAGAGCAGACTGACCTCACTCTGTCAATTTATCTCCCCCAGGGAAGAGCAGACTGACCGCACTCTTTCAATGTAACACCCCCAGGGAAGAGCAGACTGACTCCACTCTGTCAATGTAAGACCCCCAGGGAAGAGCAGACTGAGCACACTCTGTCAATGTAACACACCCAGGGAAGAGCAGACTGACCCCACTCTGTCAATGTAACAGACCCAGGGAAGAGCAGACTGACCCCAATCTGTCAGTGTAACACACCCAGGGAAGGGCAGACTGACCCCCCATGTCAATGTAACACACCCAGGGAAGAGAAGACCGACCCCACTCTGTCAATGTAACACACCCAGGGAAGAGCAGACTGACCCCACTCTGTCAATGTAACCCACCCTGGAAAGAGCAGACTGACCCCACTCTGTCAATGTAACACTACCAGGAAAGAGCAGACTGACCCCACTGTGTCAATGTAACACACCCAGGGAAGAGCAGACTGACCCCACTCTGTCAATGAAACTCACAAAGGGAAGAGCAGACTGACCCCACTCTGTTAATGTATCACACCCAGGGAAGAGCAGACTGACCCCACTCTGTTAATGTATCACACCCAGGGAAGAGCAAACTGATTCCACTCTGTCGATATAAAACACCCAGGGAAGAGCAGACTCACCCCACTCTGTCAATGTAACCCACCCAGGGAAGAGCAGACTGACCCTTCTCTGTCAATGTATCACACCCAGGGAAGAGCAGACTGACCCCATTCTATCAAAGTAACACCCCCAAGGAAGAGCAGACTGACCCCACTCTGTCAATGTAACACACAGGGAAGAGCAGACTGACTCCACTCTGTCAATGTAACACACCCAGGGAAGAGCAGACTGACCCAACTCTGTCAATGTAACACACACATGGAAGAACAGACTGACCCCACTCTGTCAAAGTAACACACTCTGTAAAGAGCAGACTGAACCCACTCTGTCAATGTAACACACCCAGGGAAGAGCAGACTAACCCCACTCTGTCAATATAACACACCCAGGGAAGAGCAGACTGGCCCCACTCTGTCAATAAAACTCCCCCAGGGAAGAGCAGACTCACCCCACTCTGTCGATGTAACACCCCCAGTGAAGAGCAGACTGACCCAACTCTGTCAATATAACACACCCAGGGAAGAGCAGACTGACCCCATTCTAGCAAAGTAACACACCCAGGGAAGAGCAGACTGACCTCACTCTGTCAATTTAACACCCCCAGGGAAGAGCAGACTGACCGCACTCTTTCAATGTAACACCCCCAGGGAAGAGCAGACTGACTCCACTCTGTCAATGTAAGACACCCAGGGAAGAGCAGACTGAGCACACTCTGTCAATGTAACACACCCAGGGAAGAGCAGACTGACCCCACTCTGTCAATGTAACACACCCTGTAAAGAGCAGACTGACCCCACTCTGTCAATGTAACACACACAGGGAAGAGCTGACTGACCCCACTCTGTCAATTTAACGCACCCAGGTTTGAGCACACTGACCCCACTCTGTCAACGTAACACACACAGGGAAGGGCAGACCAACCTAACTCTGTCAATGTAACACACCCTGCAAAGAGTAGACTGACCCCACTCTGTCAATGTAACACACCCAGGTTTTAGCACACTGACCCCACTCTGTCAATGTAACCCACCCAGGAAAGAGCAGACTGACCCCACTCTGTCAATGTAACACACACAGGGAAGAGCAGACTGACCCCACTCTGTCAATGTAACACACCCAGGGAAGAGCAGACTGACCCCACTCTGTCAATATAACACACCCAGGGAAGAGCAGACTGGCCCCACTCTGTCAATAAAACACCCCCAGGGAATAGCAGACTCACCCCACTCTGTCGATGTAACACCCCCAGGGAAGAGCAGACTGACCCAACTCTGTCAATATAACACACCCAGGGAAGAGCAGACTGACCCCATTCTAGCAAAGTAACACACCCAGGGAAGAGCAGACTGACCCCACTCTGTCACTGTAACACACCCACGGAAGAGTAGACTGACCCCACTCTGTCAATGTAACACACCCAGGGAAGAGCAGACTGACCTCACTCTGTCAATTTATCACCCCCAGGGAAGAGCAGACTGACCGCACTCTTTCAATGTAACACCCCCAGGGAAGAGCAGACTGACTCCACTCTGTCAATGTCAGACCCCCAGGGAAGAGCAGACTGAGCACACTCTGTCAATGTAACACACCCAGGGAAGAGCAGACTGACCCCACTCTGTCAATGTAACAGACCCAGGGAAGAGCAGACTGACCCCAATCTGTCAGTGTAACACACCCAGGGAAGGGCAGACTGACCCCCCATGTCAATGTAACACACCCAGGGAAGAGAAGACCGACCCCACTCTGTCAATGTAACACACCCAGGGAAGAGCAGACTGACCCCACTCTGTCAATGTAACCCACCCTGGAAAGAGCAGACTGACCCCACTCTGTCAATGTAACACTACCAGGAAAGAGCAGACTGACCCCACTGTGTCAATGTTACACACCCAGGGAAGAGCAGACTGACCCCACTCTGTCAATGAAACTCACAAAGGGAAGAGCAGTCTGACCCCACTCTGTTAATGTATCACACCCAGCGAAGAGCAGACTGACCCCACTCTGTTAATGTATCACACCCAGGGAAGAGCAAACTGATTCCACTCTGTCGATATAAGACACCCAGGGAAGAGCAGAGTCACCCCACTCTGTCAATGTAACCCACCCAGGGAAGAGCAGACTGACCCTTCTCTGTCAATGTATCACACCCAGGGAAGAGCAGACTGACCCCACTCTGTCAATGTAACACACAGGGAAGAGCAGACTGACTCCACTCTGTCAATGTAACACACCCAGGGAAGAGCAGACTGACCCAACTCTGTCAATGTAACACACACATGGAAGATCAGACTGACCCCACTCTGTCAATGTAACACACTCTGTAAAGAGCAGACTGAACCCACTCTGTCAATGTAACACACCCAGGGAAGAGCAGACTATCCCCACTCTGTCAATATAACACACCCAGGGAAGAGCAGACTGGCCCCACTCTGTCAATAAAACACCCCCAGGGAAGAGCAGACTCACCCCACTCTGTCGATGTAACACCCCAAGTGAAGAGCAGACTGACCCAACTCTGTCAATATAACACACCCAGGGAAGAGCAGACTGACCCCATTCTAGCAAAGTAACACACCCAGGGAAGAGCAGACTGACTCCACTCTGTCAATGTAAGACCCCCAGGGAAGAGCAGACTGAGCACACTCTGTCAATGGAACACACCCAGGGAAGAGCAGACTGACCCCACTCTGTCAATGTAACACACCCTGTAAAGAGCAGACTGACCCCACTCTGTCAATGTAACACACACAGGGAAGAGCTGACTGACCCCACTCTGTCAATTTAACGCACCCAGGTTTGAGCACACTGACCCCACTCTGTCAACGTAACACACACAGGGAAGGGCAGACCAACCTAACTCTGTCAATGTAACACACCCTGCAAAGAGTAGACTGACCCCACTCTGTCAATGTAACACACCCAGGTTTGAGCACACTGACCCCACTCTGTCAATGTAACCCACCCAGGAAAGAGCAGACTGACCCCACTCTGTCAATGTAACACACACAGGGAAGAGCAGACTGACCCCACTCTGTCAATGTAACACACCCAGGGAAGAGCAGACTGACCCCACTCTGTCAATATAACACACCCAGGGAAGAGCAGACTGGCCCCACTCTGTCAATAAAACACCCCCAGGGAAGAGCAGACTCACCCCACTCTGTCGATGTAACACCCCCAGGGAAGAGCAGACTGACCCAACTCTGTCAATATAACACACCCAGGGAAGAGCAGACTGACACCATTCTAGCAAAGTAACACACCCAGGGAAGAGCAGACTGACCCCACTCTGTCACTGTAACACACCCACGGAAGAGCAGACTGACCTCACTCTGTCAATTTAACACCTCCAGGGAAGAGCAGACTGACCGCACTCTTTCAATGTAACACCCCAAGGGAAGAGCAGACTGACTCCACTCTGTCAATGTAAGACCCCCAGGGAAGAGCAGACTGACCCCACTCTGTCAATGTAACACACCCAGGGAAGAGCAGACTGAACCCCATGTCAATGTAACACACCCAGGGAAGAGCAGACCGACCCCACTCTGTCAATCTAACACACCCAGGGAAGAGCAGACTGACCCCACTCTGTCAATGTAACCCACCCTGGAAAGAGCAGACTGACCCCACTCTGTCAATGTAGCCCACTCAGTAAAGAGCAGACTAACCCCCTCTGTCAATGTAACACACACAGGGATGAGCAGATTGACCCAACTCTGTCTATGTAACCCACTCAGTTAAGAGCAGACTGACCCCAATCGGTCAATGTAACCTTCCAGGGAAGAGCAAACAGACCGCACTCTGTCAATGGAACACACCCAGGGAAGAGCAGACTGACCCAACTCTGTCAATGTGACACACTCAGGGAAGATCAGACTGACCCCACTCTGTCAGTGTAACACACCCTGTAAAGAGCAGACTGACCCCACCCTGTCAATGTAACACACACAGGGAAGAGCTGACTGACCCCACTCTGTCAATTTAACGCACCCAGGTTTGAGCACACTGACCCCACTCTGTCAACGTAACACACACAGGGAAGGGCAGACCAACCGAACTCTGTCAATGTAACACACCCTGCAAAGAGTAGACTGACCCCACTCTGTCAATGTAACACACCCAGGTTTGAGCACACTGACCCCACTCTGTCAATGTAACCCACCCAGGAAAGAGCAGACTGACCCCACTCTGTCAATGTAACACACACAGGGAACAGCAGACTGACCCCACTCTGTCAATGTAACACACCCAGGGAAGAGCAGACTGAACCCACTCTGTCAATATAACACACCCAGGGAAGAGAAGACTGGCCCCACTCTGTCAATAAAACACCCCCAGGGAAGAGCAGACTCTCCCCACTCTGTCGATGAAACACCCCCAGGGAAGAGCAGACTGACCCAACTCTGTCAATATAACACACCCAGGGAAGAGCAGACTGACCCCATTCTAGCAAAGTAACACACCCAGGGAAGAGCAGACTGACCCCACTCTGTCACTGTAACACACCCACGGAAGAGCAGACTGACCTCACTCTGTCAATTTAACACCCCCAGGGAAGAGCAGACTGACCGCACTCTTTCAATGTAACACCCCCCGGGAAGAGCAGACTGACTCCACTCTGTCAATGTAACACACCCAGGGAAGAGCAGACTGACCCCACTCTGTCAATGCAACACACCCAGGGAAGAGCAGACTGACCCCAATCTGTCAGTGTAACACACCCAGGGAAGGCCAGACTGACCCCCCTCTGTCAATGTAACACACCCAGGGAAGAGCAGACCGACCCCACTCTGTCAATGTAACACACCCAGGGAAGAGCAGACTGACCCCACTGTGTCAATGTAACACACCCAGGGAAGAGCAGACTGACCCCACTCTGTCAATGAAACTCACAAAGGGAAGAGCAGACTGACCCCACTCTGTTAATGTAACACACCCAGGGAAGAGCAAACTGATTCCACTCTGTCGATATAAAACATCCAGGGAAGAGCAGACTCACCCTACTCTGTCAATGTAACCCAACCAGGGAAGAGCAGACTGACCCTTCTCTGTCAATGTATCACACCCAGGGAAGAGCAGACTGACCCCATTCTATCAAAGTAACTCCCCCAGGGAAGAGCAGACTGACCCCACTCTGTCAATGTAACACACAGGGAAGAGCAGACTGACTCCACTCTGTCAATGTAACACACCCAGGGAAGAGCAGACTGACCCAACTCTGTCAATGTAACACACACATGGAAGAACAGACTGACCCCACTCTGTCAATGTAACACACTCTGTAAAGAGCAGACTGACCCCACTCTGTCAATGTAACACACCCAGGGAAGAGCAGACTGACCCCACTCTGTCAATATAACACACCCAGGGAAGAGCAGACGGGCCCCACTCTGTCAATAAAACACCCCCAGGGTAGAGCAGACTCACCCCACTCTGTCAATGTAAGACCCTCAGGGAAGAGCAGAATGAGCACACTCTGTCAATGTAACACACCCAGGGAAGAGCAGACTGACCCAACTCTGTCAATGTAACACACACATGGAAGAACAGACTGACCCCACTCTGTCAATGTAACACACTCTGTAAAGAGCAGACTGACCCCACTCTGTCAATGTAACACACCCAGTGAAGAGCAGACTGACCCCACTCTGTCAATATAACACACCCAGGGAAGAGCAGACTGGCCCCACTCTGTCAATAAAACACCCCCAGGGTAGAGCAGACTCACCCCACTCTGTCAATGTAAGACCCTCAGGGAAGAGCAGAATGAGCACACTCTGTCAATGTAACACACCCAGGGAAGAGCAGACTGACCCCACTCTGTCACTGCAACAGACCCAGGGAAGAGCAGACTGACCCCAATCTGTCAGTGTAACACACCCAGGGAAGGGCAGACTGACCCCCCTCTGTCAATTAAACTCACAAAGGGAAGAGCAAACAGACCGCACTCTGTCAATGTAACACACCCAGGGAAGAGCAGACTGACCCAACTCTGTCAATGTAACACACTCAAGGAAGAACAGACTGACCCCACTCTGTCAATGTAAAACACACAGGGAAGGGCAGACCGACCCCACTCTGACAATGGAACACACCCAGGGAAGAGCAGACTGACCCCACTCTGTTAATGTAACTCACCCAGGGAAGATCCAACTGACCCCACTCTGTCAATGTAACACATCCAGGGAAGGTCAGACTGACCCCATTCTGTCAATCTAACACACACAGGGAAGAGCAGATTGACCCCACTCTGTCAATGTTACACACAGGGAATAGCAGACTGACCCCACTCTGTCAATGTAACACACCCAGGGAAGAGCAGACTGACACAACTCTGTCAATGTAACACACCCATGGAAGAACAGACTGACCCAACTCTGTCAATGTAACACACACATGGAAGAACAGACTGACCCCACTCTGTCAATCTAACACACACAGGGAAGAGCAGACTGACCCCACTCTGTCAATGTTACACACAGGGAATAGCAGACTGACCCCACTCTGTCAATGTAACACACCCAGGGAAGAGCAGACTGACACAACTCTGTCAATGTAACACACCCATGGAAGAGCAGACTGACCCCACTCTGTCAATGTAACACACACAGGGAAGAGCTGACTGACCCCACTCTGTCAATTTAACGCATCCAGGTTTGAGCACACTGACCCCACTCTGTCAACGTAGCACACACAGGGAAGAGCAGACCAACCTAACTCTGTCAATGTAACACAGCCTGTAAAGAGCAGACTGACCCCACTCTGTCAATGTAACCACCCAGGTTTGAGCAGACTGACCCCACTCTGTCAATGTAACACACACAGGGAAGAGCAGACTGACCCCACTCTGTCGACGTAACACCCCCAGGGAAGAGCAGACTGACCCAACTCTGTCAATATAACACACCCAGGGAAGAGCAGACTGACCCCATTCTATCAAAGTAATACACGCAGGGAAGAGCAGACAGACCCCACTCTGTCAATGTAACACACCCAGTGAAGAGCAGACTGACCTCACTCTGTCAATTTAACACCCCCAGGGAAGAGCAGACTGACCCCACTCTTTCAATGTAACACCCCCAGGGAAGAGCAGACTGACCCCACTCTGTCAATGTAACAGCCCCAGGGAAGAGCAGACTGACCCCACCCTTTCAATGTAACACACCCAGGGAAGAGCAGACTGACCCCACTCAGTCAATGTAAGACCCCCAGGGAAGAGCAGACTGAGCACACTCTGTCAATGTAACACACACAGGGAAGGGCAGACTGACCCCCCTCTGTCAATGTAGCACACCCAGGGAAGAGCAGACTGACCCCAATCTGTCAATGTAACACACCCAGGAAAGGGCTGACTGACCCCACTCTGTCAATGTAACACACCCAGGGAAGAGCAGACCGATCCCACTCTGTCAATGTAACACACCCAGGGAAGAGCACACTGACCCCACACTGTCAACGTAACCCACCCAGGAAAGAGCAGACTGACCCCACTCTATCAATGTAACACACCCAGGGAAGAGCAGACTGACCCCACACTGTCAATGTAACACCGACAGGGCAGATCAGACTGACCCCACACTGTCAATGTAACACACCCAGGGAAGAGCAGACTGACCCCAATCTGTCAATGATAAATCAAAAAAAGGGAAGAGCAGACTGACCCCACTCTGTCAATGTAACACACCCAGGGAAGAGCAGACTGACCCCACTCTGTCAATTTAAGACACCCAGGGAATAGCACGAAAACCCCTCTCTGTCAATGTAACCCACCCAGGAATGAGCAGACTGACCCCACTCTGTCAATGTAACACACCCAGGTTTGAGCACACTGACCCCACTCTGTCAATGTAACCCACCCAGGAAAGAGCAGACTGACCCCACTCTGTCAATGTAACACACACAGGGAAGAGCAGACTGACCCCACTCTGTCAATGTAACACACCCAGGGAAGAGCAGACTGACCCCACTCTGTCAATATAACACACCCAGGGAAGAGCAGACTGGCCCCACTCTGTCAATAAAACACCCCCAGGGAAGAGCAGACTCACCCCACTCTGTCGATGTAACACCCCCAGGGAAGAGCAGACTGACCCAACTCTGTCATTATAACACACCCAGGGAAGAGCAGACTGACCCCATTCTGTCAATCTAACACACCCAGGGAAGAGCAGACTGACCCAACTCTGTCAATGTGACACACTCAGGGAAGAACAGACTGACCCCACTCTGTCAATGTAACACACCCTGTAAAGAGCAGACTGACCCCACCCTGTCAATGTAACACACACAGGGAAGAGCTGACTGACCCCACTCTGTCAATTTAACGCACCCAGGTTTGAGCACACTGACCCCACTCTGTCAACGTAACACACACAGGGAAGGGCAGACCAACCGAACTCTGTCAATGTAACACACCCTGCAAAGAGTAGACTGACCCCACTCTGTCAATGTAACACACCCAGGTTTGAGCACACTGACCCCACTCTGTCAATGTAACCCACCCAGGAAAGAGCAGACTGACCCCACTCTGTCAATGTAACACACACAGGGAACAGCAGACTGACCCCACTCTGTCAATGTAACACACCCAGGGAAGAGCAGACTGACCCCACTTTGTCAATATAACACACCCAGGGAAGAGAAGACTGGCCCCACTCTGTCAATAAAACACCCCCAGGGAAGAGCAGACTCTCCCCACTCTGTCGATGAAACACCCCCAGGGAAGAGCAGACTGACCCAACTCTGTCAATATAACACACCCAGGGAAGAGCAGACTGACCCCATTCTAGCAAAGTAACACACCCAGGGAAGAGCAGACTGACCCCACTCTGTCACTGTAACACACCCACGGAAGAGCAGACTGACCTCACTCTGTCAATTTAACACCCCCAGGGAAGAGCAGACTGACCGCACTCTTTCAATGTAACACCCCCCGGGAAGAGCAGACTGACTCCACTCTGTCAATGTAACACACCCAGGGAAGAGCAGACTGACCCCACTCTGTCAATGCAACACACCCAGGGAAGAGCAGACTGACCCCAATCTGTCAGTGTAACACACCCAGGGAAGGCCAGACTGACCCCCCTCTGTCAATGTAACACACCCAGGGAAGAGCAGACCGACCCCACTCTGTCAATGTAACACACCCAGGGAAGAGCAGACTGACCCCACTGTGTCAATGTAACACACCCAGGGAAGAGCAGACTGACCCCACTCTGTCAATGAAACTCACAAAGGGAAGAGCAGACTGACCCCACTCTGTTAATGTAACACACCCAGGGAAGAGCAAACTGATTCCACTCTGTCGATATAAAACATCCAGGGAAGAGCAGACTCACCCTACTCTGTCAATGTAACCCAACCAGGGAAGAGCAGACTGACCCTTCTCTGTCAATGTATCACACCCAGGGAAGAGCAGACTGACCCCATTCTATCAAAGTAACTCCCCCAGGGAAGAGCAGACTGACCCCACTCTGTCAATGTAACACACAGGGAAGAGCAGACTGACTCCACTCTGTCAATGTAACACACCCAGGGAAGAGCAGACTGACCCAACTCTGTCAATGTAACACACACATGGAAGAACAGACTGACCCCACTCTGTCAATGTAACACACTCTGTAAAGAGCAGACTGACCCCACTCTGTCAATGTAACACACCCAGGGAAGAGCACACTGACCCCACTCTGTCAATATAACACACCCAGGGAAGAGCAGACGGGCCCCACTCTGTCAATAAAACACCCCCAGGGTAGAGCAGACTCACCCCACTCTGTCAATGTAAGACCCTCAGGGAAGAGCAGAATGAGCACACTCTGTCAATGTAACACACCCAGGGAAGAGCAGACTGACCCAACTCTGTCAATGTAACACACACATGGAAGAACAGACTGACCCCACTCTGTCAATGTAACACACTCTGTAAAGAGCAGACTGACCCCACTCTGTCAATGTAACACACCCAGTGAAGAGCAGACTGACCCCACTCTGTCAATATAACACACCCAGGGAAGAGCAGACTGGCCCCACTCTGTCAATAAAACACCCCCAGGGTAGAGCAGACTCACCCCACTCTGTCAATGTAAGACCCTCAGGGAAGAGCAGAATGAGCACACTCTGTCAATGTAACACACCCAGGGAAGAGCAGACTGACCCCACTCTGTCACTGCAACAGACCCAGGGAAGAGCAGACTGACCCCAATCTGTCAGTGTAACACACCCAGGGAAGGGCAGACTGACCCCCCTCTGTCAATTAAACTCACAAAGGGAAGAGCAAACAGACCGCACTCTGTCAATGTAACACACCCAGGGAAGAGCAGACTGACCCAACTCTGTCAATGTAACACACTCAAGGAAGAACAGACTGACCCCACTCTGTCAATGTAAAACACACAGG
Organism: Chiloscyllium punctatum; assembly: GCF_047496795.1. Classification (NCBI taxonomy): domain Eukaryota; kingdom Metazoa; phylum Chordata; class Chondrichthyes; order Orectolobiformes; family Hemiscylliidae; genus Chiloscyllium; species Chiloscyllium punctatum. Next base: position 67,087,735 of record NC_092751.1, on the reverse strand, counting down.
GAAGGGCAGACCGACCCCACTCTGACAATGGAACACACCCAGGGAAGAGCAGACTGACCCCACTCTGTTAATGTAACTCACCCAGGGAAGATCCAACTGACCCCACTCTGTCAATGTAACACATCCAGGGAAGGTCAGACTGACCCCATTCTGTCAATCTAACACACACAGGGAAGAGCAGATTGACCCCACTCTGTCAATGTTACACACAGGGAATAGCAGACTGACCCCACTCTGTCAATGTAACACACCCAGGGAAGAGCAGACTGACACAACTCTGTCAATGTAACACACCCATGGAAGAACAGACTGACCCAACTCTGTCAATGTAACACACACATGGAAGAACAGACTGACCCCACTCTGTCAATCTAACACACACAGGGAAGAGCAGACTGACCCCACTCTGTCAATGTTACACACAGGGAATAGCAGACTGACCCCACTCTGTCAATGTAACACACCCAGGGAAGAGCAGACTGACACAACTCTGTCAATGTAACACACCCATGGAAGAGCAGACTGACCCCACTCTGTCAATGTAACACACACAGGGAAGAGCTGACTGACCCCACTCTGTCAATTTAACGCATCCAGGTTTGAGCACACTGACCCCACTCTGTCAACGTAGCACACACAGGGAAGAGCAGACCAACCTAACTCTGTCAATGTAACACAGCCTGTAAAGAGCAGACTGACCCCACTCTGTCAATGTAACCACCCAGGTTTGAGCAGACTGACCCCACTCTGTCAATGTAACACACACAGGGAAGAGCAGACTGACCCCACTCTGTCGACGTAACACCCCCAGGGAAGAGCAGACTGACCCAACTCTGTCAATATAACACACCCAGGGAAGAGCAGACTGACCCCATTCTATCAAAGTAATACACGCAGGGAAGAGCAGACAGACCCCACTCTGTCAATGTAACACACCCAGTGAAGAGCAGACTGACCTCACTCTGTCAATTTAACACCCCCAGGGAAGAGCAGACTGACCCCACTCTTTCAATGTAACACCCCCAGGGAAGAGCAGACTGACCCCACTCTGTCAATGTAACAGCCCCAGGGAAGAGCAGACTGACCCCACCCTTTCAATGTAACACACCCAGGGAAGAGCAGACTGACCCCACTCAGTCAATGTAAGACCCCCAGGGAAGAGCAGACTGAGCACACTCTGTCAATGTAACACACACAGGGAAGGGCAGACTGACCCCCCTCTGTCAATGTAGCACACCCAGGGAAGAGCAGACTGACCCCAATCTGTCAATGTAACACACCCAGGAAAGGGCTGACTGACCCCCCTCTGTCAATGTAACACACCCAGGGAAGAGCAGACCGATCCCACTCTGTCAATGTAACACACCCAGGGAAGAGCACACTGACCCCACACTGTCAACGTAACCCACCCAGGAAAGAGCAGACTGACCCCACTCTATCAATGTAACACACCCAGGGAAGAGCAGACTGACCCCACACTGTCAATGTAACACCGACAGGGCAGATCAGACTGACCCCACACTGTCAATGTAACACACCCAGGGAAGAGCAGACTGACCCCAATCTGTCAATGATAAATCAAAAAAAGGGAAGAGCAGACTGACCCCACTCTGTCAATGTAACACACCCAGGGAAGAGCAGACTGACCCCACTCTGTCAATTTAAGACACCCAGGGAATAGCACGAAAACCCCTCTCTGTCAATGTAACCCACCCAGGAATGAGCAGACTGACCCCACTCTGTCAATGTAACACACCCAGGTTTGAGCACACTGACCCCACTCTGTCAATGTAACCCACCCAGGAAAGAGCAGACTGACCCCACTCTGTCAATGTAACACACACAGGGAAGAGCAGACTGACCCCACTCTGTCAATGTAACACACCCAGGGAAGAGCAGACTGGCCCCACTCTGTCAATAAAACACCCCCAGGGAAGAGCAGACTCACCCCACTCTGTCGATGTAACACCCCCAGGGAAGAGCAGACTGACCCAACTCTGTCATTATAACACACCCAGGGAAGAGCAGACTGACCCCATTCTGTCAATATAACACACCCAGGGAAGAGCAGGCTGGCCCCACTCTGTCAATAAAACACCCCCAGGGAAGAGCAGACTCACCCCACTCTGTCGATGTAACACCCCCAGGGAAGAGCAGACTGACCCAACTCTGTCATTATAACACACCCAGGGAAGAGCAGACTGACCCCATTCTGTCAATCTAACACACCCAGGGAAGAGCAGACTGACCCCACTCTGTCAATGTAACACACACAGGGAAGAGCAGACTGACCCCACTCTGTCAATGTAACACACAGGCAGGAGCAGACTGACCCCACTCTGTCAATGTAACACACCCAGGGAAGAGCAGACTGACCCCACTCTGTCAATGTAACACACCCTGTAAAGAGCAGACCGACCCCACTCTGTCAATGTAACACACCCAGGGAAGAGCTGACGGACCCCACTCTGTCAATTTAACGCACCCAGGTTTGAGCACACTGACCCCACTCTGTCAATGTAGCCCACCCAGGAAAGAGCAGACTGACCCCACTCTGTCAATGTAACACACACAGGGATGAGCATATTGACCCAACTCTGTCAATGTAACCCACTCAGTTAAGAGCAGACTGACCCCAATCGGTCAATGTAACCTTCCCAGGGTAGAGCAAACAGACCGCACTCTGTCAATGGAACACACCCAGGGAAGAGCAGACTGACCCAACTCTGTCAATGTCACACACTCAAGGAAGAACAGACTGACCACACTCTGTCAATGTAACACACTCTGTAAAGAGTAGACTGACCCCACTCTGTCAATGTAAAACACACAGGGAAGGGCAGACCGACCCCACTCTGACAATGTAACACACGCAGGGAAGAGCAGACTGACCCTTTTCTGTGAATGCAACACATCCAGGGAAGGGCAGACTGACCCCATTCTGTTAATTTAACACCCCCAGGGAAGAGCAGACTGACCCCACTCTTTCAATGTAACACCCACAGTGAAGTGCAGACTGACCCCACTCTGTTAATGTAACTCACCCAGGGAAGATCCATCTGACCCCACTCTGCCAATGTAACACATCCAGGGAAGGTCAGACTGACCCCATTCTGTCAATCTAACACACACAGGGAAGAGCAGACTGACCCCACTCTGTCAATGTTACACACAGTGAATAGCAGACTGACCCCACTCTGTCAATGTAACACACCCAGGGAAGAGCAGACTGACACAACTCTGTCAATGTAACACACCCATTGAAGAACAGACTGACCCCACTCTGTCAATGTTACCCACCCAGGAAAGAGCAGACTGACCCCACTCTGACAATGTAACACACACAGGGAAGAGCAGACTGACCCCACTCTGTCGATGTAACACCCCCAGGGAAGAGCAGACTGACCCAACTCTGTCAATATAACACACCCAGGGAAGAGCAGACTGACCCCATTCTATCAAAGTAATACACGCAGGGAAGAGCAGACAGACCCCACTCTGTCACTGTAACACACCCAGTGAAGAGCAGACTGACCTCACTCTGTCAATTTAACATCACCAGGGAAGAGCAGACTGACCCCACTCTGTCAATGTAACACACCCAGGGAAGAGCAGACTGACCCCACTCTGTCAATTTAACACCCCCAGGGAAGAGCAGACTGACCCCACTCTGTCAATGTAACCCACCCAGGGAAGAGCAGACTGACCCCACGCTGTCAATGTAAGACCCCCAGGGAAGAGCAGACTGAGCACACACTGTCAATGTAACACACACAGATAAGGGCAGACTGACCCCAATCTGTCAATGTAACACACCCAGGAAAGGGCTGACTGACCCCCCTCTGTCAATGTAACACACCCAGGGAAGAGCAGACCGACCCCACTCTGTCAATGTAACACACCCAGGGAAGAGCACACTGACCCCACTCTGTCAACGTAACCCACCCAGGAAAGAGCAGACTGACCCCACTCTATCAATGTAACACACCCAGGGAAGAGCAGACTGACCCCACTCTGTCAATGTAACACCGCCAGGGAAGAGCAGACTGACCCCACACTGTCAATGTAACACACCCAGGGAAGAGCAGACTGACCCCAATCTGTCAATGTAACTCAAAAAGGGAAGAGCAGACTGACCCCACTCTGTCAATGTAACACTACCAGGAAAGAGCAGACTGACCCCACTCTGTCAATATAACACACCCAGGGAAGAGCAGACTGGCCCCACTCTGTCAATGTAACACACCCAGGGAAGAGCAGACTGACCCCACTGTGTCAATGTAACACACCCAGGGAAGAGTTGACTGACCCCATTCCATCAAAGTAACACACCCAGGGAAGAGCAGACTGACCCCATTCTATCAAAGTAACACACCCAGGGAAGAGCAGACTGACCCCAGTCTGTCACTGTAACACACCCAGGGAAGAGCAGACTGACCCCACTTTGTCAATTTAACACCCCCAGGGAAGAGCAGACTGACCCCACTCTGTCAATGTCAGACCCCCAGGAAAGAGCAGACTGAACACACTCTGTCAATGTAACACCCAAAGGGCAGGGCAGACTGACCCCCCTCTGTCAATGTAACCGACCCAGGGAAGAGCAGACTGACCCCAATTGGTCAGTGGAACCCACCCAGGAAAGGGCAGACTGCCCCCCCTCTGTCAATGTAACACCCCCAGGGAAGAGCAGACTGACCCCACTCTGTCAATGTAACACACCCAGGGAAGAGCAGACCGACCCCAGTCTGTCAATGTAACTCAAAAAGGGAAGAGCAGACTGACCCCACTCTGTCAATGTAACACACACAGGGAAGAGCAGACTGACCCCAGTCTGTCAATGTAACACACCCAGGGAAGAGCAGACCGACCCCAATCTGTCAATGTAACTCAAAAAGGGAAGAGCAGACTGACCCCACTCTGTCAATGTAACCCACCCAGGGAAGAGCAGACTGACCCTTCTCTGTCAATGTATCACACCCTGGGAAGGGCAGACTGAACTCATTCTGTCAATCTAACACACCCAGGGAACAGCAGACTGACCCTTCTCTGTCAATGTAACACACACAGGGAAGAGCAGACTGACGCAACTCTCTCAAAGTAACACACAGGGAAGAGCAGACTGACCCCCCTCTGTCAATGTAACACACCCAGGGAAGAGCAGACTGACCCAACTCTGTCAATGTAACACACCCATGGAAGAACAGACTGACCCCACTCTGTCAATGTAACACACCCTGTAAAGAGCAGACTGACCCCACACTGTCAATGTAACACACTCTGTAAAGGGCAGACTGACCCCACTCTGTCAATGTAAAACACACAGGGAAGGGCAGACCGACCCCACTCTGTCAATGTAACACACCCAGGGAAGAGCTGACGGACCCCACTCTGTCAATTTAACGCACCCAGGTTTGAGCACACTGACCCCACTCTGTCAATGTAGCCCACCCAGGAAAGAGCAGACTGACCCCACTCTGTCAATGTAACACACACAGAGAAGAGCAGACTGACCCAACTCTGTCAATGTAACCCACTCAGTTAAGAGCAGACTGACCCCACTCGGTCAATGTTACCTTCCCAGGGAAAAGCAAACAGACCGCACTCTGTCAATGGAACACACCCAGGGAAGAGCAGACGGACCCAACTCTGTCAATGTAACACACTTAGGGAAGAACAGACTGACCCCACTCTGTCAATGTACCACACTCTGTAAAGAGCAGACTGACCCCACTCTGTCAATGTAAAACACACAGGGAAGGGCAGACCGACCCCACTCTGACAATGTAACACACCCAGGGAAGCGCAGACTGACCCCATTCTTTTAGTTTAACACCCCGATTAAAGAGCAGACTGACCCCACACTTTCAATGTAACACCCACAGGGAAGTGCAGACTGAGCCCACTCTGTCAATGTAACAAATCCAGGGAAGGGCAGACTGACCCCATTCTGTCAATCTAACACACACAGGGAAGAGCAGACTGACCCCACTCTGTCAATGTTACACACAGGGAATAGCAGACTGACCCCACTCTGTAAATGTAACAAACCCAGGGAAGAACAGACTGACACAACTCTGTCAATGTAACACACCCATGGAAAAACAGACTGACCCCACTATGTCAATGTAACACACCCTGTAAAGAGCAGACTGACCCCACTCTGTCAATGTAACACACACAGGGAAGAGCTGATTGAGCCCACTTTGTCAATTTAACGCACCCAGGTTTGAGCACACGGACCCCACTCTGTCAACGTAACACACACAGGGAAGGGCAGACCAACCTAACTCTGTCAATGTAACACAACCTGTAAAGAGCATACTGACCCCACTCTGTCAATGTAACAGACCAAGGTTTGAGCACACTGATCCCACTCTGTCACTGTAACCCACCCAGGAAAGAGCAGACTGACCCCACTCTGTCAATGTAACACACACAGGGAAGAGCAGACTGACGCCACTCTGTCAATGTAACACACCCAGGGTAGAGCAGACTGACCCCACTCTGTCAATACAACACACCCAGGGAATAGCAGACTGGCCACACTCTTTCAATACAACACCCCCAGGCAAGAGCAGACTGACCCCGCTCTGTCGATGTAACACCCCCAGAGAAGAGCAGACTGACCCAACTCTGTCAATATAACACACCCCGGGAAGACCAGACTGACCCCATTCTATCAAAGTAACACACCCAGGGAAGAGCAGACTGACACCACTCTGTCAATGTAACACACCCAGTGAAGAGCAGACTGACCTCACTCTGTCAATTTAACACCCCCAGGGAAGAGCAGACTGACCCCACTCTTTCAATGTAACACCCCCAGGGAAGAGCAGACTGACCCCACTCTGTCAATTTAACACCCCCAGGGAAGAGCAGACTGAGCACACTCTGTCAATGTAACACACACAGGGAAGTGCAGACTGACCCCACTCTGTCAATGTAACAGACGCAGGGAAGAGCAGACTAACCTCACTCTGTCAATGTAACACACCCAGGGAAGAGCAGACTGACCCCAATCTGTCAATGTAACACACCCAGGGAAGGGCAGACTGACCCCCCTCTGTCAATGTAACACACCCAGGGAAGAGCAGACCGACCCCACTCTGTCAATGTAACACACCCAGGGAAGCGCACACTGACCCCACTCTGTCAACGTAACGCAGCCAGGAAAGTGCAGACTGACCCCACTCTGTCAATGTAACACACCCAGGGAAGAGTAGAACTGACCCCACTCTGTCAATGGAACACATCCAGGGAAGAGCAGACTGACCCCAATCTGTCAATGTAACTCAAAAAAGGAAGAGCAGACTGACCCCGCTCTGTCAATGTAACACACCCAGGGAAGAGCAGACTGACCCCACTCTGTCAATGAAACTCACAAAGGGAAGAGCAGAATGACCCCACTCTGTCAATGTAACACACCCAGGGAAGAGCAGACTGACCCCACTGTGTCAATGTAACACACCGAGGGAAGCGCAGACTGACCCCACTCTGACAATGTAACACACCCAGGGAAGAGCAGACTGACCCCACTCTGTCAATGTAACACACCCAAGGAATCGCAGAATGACCTCACTCTTTCAATGTAACACACCCAGGGAAGAGAAGACAGACCTCACTCTGCCAATGTAACCCACCCAGGGTTGAGCAGTCTGACCCAAGTCTGTTAATGTAACCCAACCAGGGAAGAGCAGAATGAACTCACTCTGTCAATGTAACACACCAAGGCAAGAACAGACATACCCCACTCTGTCAAAGTAACACACCCAGGGAAGAGCAGACTGACCCCACTCTGTCAATGTAACCCACACAAGGAAGAGCAGATAGACCCCACTCTGTTAATGTAACTCACCCGGGGAAGAGCAGACTGACCCCTCTCTGTCAATGTAACCCACCCAGGGAAGAGCAAACTGATTCCACTCTGTCGATATAACACACCCAGGGAAGAGCAGACTCACCCCACTCTGTCAATGTAACACACCCAGGGAAGAGCAGACTGACCCCACTCTGTCAATGTAACACACCCAGGGAAGAGCAGACTGACCCCACTCTGTCAGTGTAGCCCACCCAGGGAAGAGCAAACTGACCCCACTCTGTCAATGTAACACACCCAGGGAAGAGCAGACTGACCCCACTCTGTCAATGTAACACACCCAGGGAAGAACAGACGGACCCCACTCTGTCAATGTAACACACCCAGGGAAAAGCAGACTGACCCCACTCTGTCAATGTAGCCCACCCAGGGAAGAGCAGACTGACCCCACTCTGTTAATTTAACACACCCAGGGAAGAGCAGACGGACCCCACTCTGTCAATGTAGCCCACCCAGGGAAGAGCACACTGACCCCACTCTGTCAATGTAGCCCACCCAGGGAAGGACTGACTGACCCCACTCTGTCAATGTAACACATCCAGGGAAGATCAGACTGACCTCACTCTGTCAATGTAACACACCCAGTGAAGATCAGACTGACCTCACTCTGTCAATGTAACACACCCAGGGAAGAGCAGACTGACCCCACTTTGTCAATGTAACACACCCAGGGAAGAGCAGACTGACCCCACTCTGTCAATGTAACACACCCAGGGAAGAGCAGACTGACCCCACTCTGTCAATGTAACACACCCAGGGAAGAGCAGACTGACCCCACTCTGACAATCTCACTCACACAGGCTCGAGGAGATGATCCAAGAGATGAACTGATGGCCGGTTCAATCCAGAATTTAGGGTCTCGAACACAGTGTCAGAGAGTTTGGTGTGGCCGGGTGAATCCCTGGGTTAGAGACTGGAATAAAGTATCTGGGAGTGTGGGATAGGCCGGATAAATCCATGCATTACGGTGTGGAACACAGTGTCTGAGAGTGAGGGATTGGCCGGACTAATCCAGGTGTTAGGATCTGGAACAAAGTGCCTGAGAGTGTGGGATAGGCCGGAAAATCCAGGGCTTAGGGTCTGGACCAAAGTGCTGGTAAGTGTGGGATAGGCCGGATTAATGCATGGGTTCGCGTATGGAACACAGTGGCTGAGGGTGTGGGATAGGCCGGAATAATCCAGGGGTTAGTGTCTGGAACACAGTGGCTGAGGGTGTGGGATAGGCCGGAACAATCCAGGGGTTAGTGTCTGGAACACAGTGGCTGAGGGTGTGGAGTTGGCCGGAATAGTCCAGGGGTTAGTGTCTAACACAGTGTCTGAGAGTGTGGGATGGGCCGGAATAATCCATAGGTTCGGGTCTGGAACACAGTGTCTGAGAGTGTGGGGTAGGCCGGAAGATTCCAGGGATTAGGGCCTGGAACAAAGAACCTGAGAGTGTGGGAGAGGCCGGATTAATCCAGGGGTTAGGGCCTGGAACACAGTGTCTGAGAGTGTAGGATAGGCCCGGTCTATCCAGGGGTTAGGATCTGGAACACAATTTCTGAGAGTGTGGGATCGGTCGGATTAATCCAGGTGTTGAGGTCTGGGACACAGCATTTGAGAGTGTGGGATAGACTGAATTAATGCAGGAGTTACGGTCTGGAACACTGTGCCTGAGAGTATGGGATAGGCCAGGTCAATCCAGGGGTTAGGGTCTGAAACACAGTGTCAGAGAGTGTGGGATAGGCTGGATGAATCCAGCAGTGTGGGTCTGGAATTCTGTGTCTGCGGGAGTAGGATAGGCCAGATTAATCCAGGGATTAGGGTCTGGAACACAGTGTCTGAGAGTGTGGGATAGGCTGGATGAATCCAGCAGTGTGGGTCTGGAATTCAGTGTCTGCGGGAGTAGGATAGGCCGGATTAATCCAGGGATTAGGGTCTGGTACAAAGTGCCGGAACGTGTGGGGAAGGCCGATTCAATCCCGGGTTTAGAGTCTGGAACAAATTACTTAGGAGTGTGGGATGGGCCGGATTAATCCAGGGGTTAGAGTCTGGAACACAGGGTGTCTGAGAGTGTGGGTACGCCGGATTAATCCAGGGATTAGGGTCTGGAACAAAGTGCATGAGAGTTTGGGGAGGCCGTAATAATCCAGGTGTTAGGGTCTGGAATGCAGTGCTTGAGAGAGTGGGATAGGTCGGATTAATCCAGGGGTTAGTGTCTGAAACACAGTGCCTGAGAGTGTGTATTGACTGGATTAATCCAGGGGTTAGGATCTGGAACACAGTGTCAGAGAGTTTGGGGTGGCCGAGTCAATCCAGGGGTTAGGGTCTGGAATACATTGTCTGAGTTTATGGGATAGACCAGATTAATCCAGGGGTTAGGGTCTGGAACACAGTGTGTGAGTGTGGGATAGACCGGAATATTCCAGGAGTTAGGGTCTGGAATGCAGTGCTTGAGAGAGTGGGATAGGTCGGATTAATCCAGGGGTTAGTGTCTGAAACACAGTGCCTGAGAGTGTGTATTGACTGGATTAATCCATGGGTTGGGGTCTGGAACACAGTGTATGAGCGTGAGGGATAGGCCGGATTAATCCAGGTGTGAAGGTCTGGGACACAACGTTTGAGAGTGTGGGATAGGCTGGATTAATGCAGGAGTTAGGGTCTGGAATTCAGTGCCTGAGAGTGTGGGGACACCGGGTCTATCCAGGGGTTAGGGTCTGGAACACAGTGTCTGAGAGAGTGGGATAGGCCGGATTAATGCAGGAGTTAGCGTCTGGAACACAGTGTCTGAGAGAGTGGGATAGGCCGGATTAATCCAGGGGTTACGGTCTGGAACACAGTGTCTGAGAGTGTAGGATAGGCCGGGTCAATCCAGGGGTTAGGGTCTGCAACACAGTGCGGGAGTAGGATAGGTCCGATTAATCCAGGGGTTACGGTCTGGAACACAGTGTCTGAGAGCGTGGGATAGGCCGGATTAATCCAGCGGTTTGGGTCTGGAATACAGTGCGGGAGTAGGATAGGCAGGATTAATCCAGGGGTTAGGGTCTGGTACAGAGTTCCGGAAAGTGTGGAGAAGGCCGATTCAATCCCGGGGTTAGAGTCTGGAACAAAGTACCTGGGAGTGTGGGATAGGCCGGATTAATCAAGGCATTAGGGTCTGGAACACAGTGTCTGAGACTGTGGGGTAGGACGGAATAATCCAGGGGTTAGGGTCTGGAACACAGTGTCTGAGAGTGTGGGGCAGGCTGGAATATTCCAGGGTTTTGGTCTGGAACACAGTGTCTGAGAGTGTGGGATAGGCCGGATTAATCCAGGGGCTAGGCTCTGGAACAAAGAGCCTGAGAATGTGGGGGTGGCCGGAATAGTCCAGGATTTCGGGTCTGGAACAGTGTCTGAGAGTGTGGGATAGACCGGGTCAATCCAATGGTTAGTGTCTGGAACACAGCCCCTGAGACTGTGGGATAGGCCGGATTAATCCAGGGGTTAGGGTCTGCATCACAGTGCCTCAGAGTTTGGAATGGGCTGGATTAATCCTGGGTTTAGGGTCTCGAACACAGTGCCTGAGAGTCTGGGGGAGGCCGGAGAATCCAGGGATTAGATCTGAAACACAGTGTCTAAGAGTGTGTTGGAGGCCGGGTCAATCCAGGGGTTAGGGTCTGGAACAGTGTCTGACAGTGTGTGATAGGCCAGATTAATCCAGGGGTTAGGTCCTAGAACACAGTGTCTGAGAGTGTGGGATAGGCCAGATTAATCCAGGGGTTAGGGTCTGGAATACAATGTCTGAGAGTGTGGGATAGGCCCGGTCAATCCAGGGTTTACATTCTGGAACAAAATGTCTGAGAGTGTGTGATTGGTCGGATTAATCAAGGGGTTAGAGTCTGGAACACAGTGCCTGAGAGAGTGGGATAGGCCGGATTAATCCAAGGGTTAGGTTCTGGAAAACAGTGTCTGAGAGAGTGGGATAGGTCGGATTAATACAGGAAATAGGGTCTGGAACACTGTGCCTGAGAGTGTGGGATAGGCCAGATTAATCCGGGGTTAGGGTCGGGAACACAGTGCCTGAGAATGTGGGCTAGGCCGGATTAATCCAGGGGTTTGTGTCTGGATTATAGTACTTGTGAGAGTGGCGTAGGTCGGAATAATCCAGGGATTAGTGTCTGGAACACGGGTCTGAGGGTGTGGGATAGGCCAGATTTATCCAAGGGCTAGGCTCTGGAATACAGTATCTGAGAGTGTGGAATAGGCGGGATTAATCCATGGGTTAGGGTCTGGAACACAGTGTCAGAGAGTTTGGGGAGGCCGGGTCAATCCATGGGTTAGGGTCGGGAACACAGTGTCAGAGAGTTTGGGGAGGCCGGGTCAATCCATGGGTTAGGGTCTGGAATACAATGTCTGAGTTTATGGGATAGACTGGATTAATCCATGCGTTAGGGTCTGGAACACAGTGTGTGAGTGTGGGATAGGCCGGAATATTCCAGGATTTAGGGTCTGGAAAGCAGTGCTTGAGAGAGTAGGATAGGTCGGATTAATCCAGGGTTTGTTGTCTGGAATACACTTTTAGAGAGTGTGGGTTAGGCTAAATTAATCCAGGGTGTGGGATAGGCAGGGTCAATCCAGTGGTTAGGGTCTGGAACACAGTGCCTGAGAGAGTTGGATAGGCTGGATTAATCCAGGGGTTAGGGACTGGAACAGAGTGTCTGACATTGTTGGATAGGCCAGATTAATCCAGAGTTTAGTGTCTGCAACAAAGTGCCTGAGAGAGTAGGATAGGCAGGATTAATACAGGGAATAGAGTCTGGAACACAGTGCCTGAGAGAGTGGGATAGGCCGGACTAATCCATGAGTTAGGGACTGGAACACAGTTCCTGAGAGAGTGGGATAGGTCGGACTAATCCAGCAGTTAGTGTCTGGAACACAGTTCCTGAGAGAGTGGGATAGGTCGGATTAATCCAGGTGTTAGGATCTGGAACATAGTGCTTGAAAATGTGGATTTGGTCGGATTAATCCAGGGGTTAGGGTCTGGAACACAGTGTCTGAGAGTGTGGGATAGGCCGGATTAATCCAGGGGCTAGGGTCTGGAACACAGTGTCTGAGAGTGTAGGATCGGCCCATTCTATCAACGAGTTACGTTCTGGAACACAATGTCTGAGAGTGTGGGATTGTTCGGATTAATCCAGGGATTAGGGTCTAGAACACAGTGTCCGAGAATGTTTGGGATAGGCCGGATTAATCCAGGACGTAGGTTCTGGAATGCGGTGTCTGCGAGTGTGGGTGTGCTGGATTAATCCAATGGTTAGGTTTGAGAAGACAGTGCCTGAGAGAGTGGGATAGGTTGGATTAATCCAGGGTTTAGTGTCTGGAATACAGTGTCAGAGAATGTGGGGTTGGCCGGGTTAATCCAGTGGTTAGGGTCTGGAATACAGTGTCTGAGAGAGTGGGATAGGCCGGATTAATCCAGGGGTTAGGGTCTGGAACTATGAGAAACAAAGCTCACACACTTCAATAATTGCAGTCCGAGACAAAATCTGAATCAGTAGTGTCCTTTATTTTACTCTTGCAAGAGGGTGTGATGTCCAGTGACTACAAGGCAAGGGACATACACACCCCAAATTCAATTCATACACAATATTTATATAATTTGGTTTCTTTTGTTTTTCATTGCTCCTCCCCTGTTTACATCGTCCACTTCCCTAAGACCGACCCCCATTACCCCTGTTTATCTCTTGCCTTATCCGGCCTTGTCTGTGACAAAATGCTTATTCCTGGCCTCACAAGGCTGTTTGACCTCATCCTGCTGTAGGTCATTGTTCGGCATATTCTTTCTTCACCATTATCGACTCCCTCCATCTGTACCTTCCCCTGATCCCTATGACCCTTTTAATTGGGGTTTGTTCCTGTGTCTCTGTAAAAGTGGGAAACAGATGTTTATATCTCCTGTTTGTACAGGCGTACCTAGCTGAACTTTCTCCCCTCACAGCATCTTATCTATTCGCCTGTAATATCTACCATTGTTTTGCAGTCACGTTTCATTCTTGCATACAATTTTAGCTAATACAAAAACAATTATGTATTTCCTCCACATCGTTTCCATTCTTGTTGACTCAGCTCTTGGCTAAAACAATTACACACTGGTGTGAGTTTTTTTTGCCTTGTACAAGGAAATGGAATTGCAGAAGTAACACTAGTTTTCCCACATCCCACAATTTCCCCATTTTCTTTAATTACCATTTGTTACCTTCTGCAATTTTTCTTTTAAGCATCGCCCCCGAAATTCACAAGCATCATTCCGGAGATTTCATCCATCTTGGTCTCACTCATCCCCTCATTATTTAGTCGATAAAGTTCCCCTGCCTGATTCCCTTTTAGGGGCATCTGTTTCATTAAGGCTGTCTCAATCAGTCTTTGGGTGAGTCCTCGTATACAGGGTATGATACAACAGCCAGTGGCTACCAACACCCCGGCTACTACTGTCAGGGAAGGAAGGATAGAAACCACCACCCCCCTTCCATTTTCCAAACCAGGATTCAAGCCATCCCGTGAGAGATGTGTCTACTCCCGAATTCTCAGCCTGTTCATCTGCTAAGGGAGTCAATCCCCTTAAGGCCCGAGTGATTGAACCATCAGGTGCAGTGTTATTAGGAATAAAGGTGCACCAGCTTCCTCCTAACATCACACACACACCCCCTTTTCCCGCTAGAATCATCTCAAGGGCCATTCTATTTTCCCATGCCATCCCACTTGTCACATCAAGCTGGTCTGATATTCCTTTAACCACATCTCTTGTATAATTTATAAATCACTGTTGATTATAGAAAATGTAATTTATCCAATCTATATTTTTATTAATTGTTACCCACCAGAAGAGAGCTGACTCAAAGCCTACTGCAATCTGGTTACGAGCCTTGAATTCATCAGGTACCCCCCCGCCCCAGGGACTCCGACAGAATCGAGATAAATCCTGTCATTGAAAGAAGTGTCTAACAGTGATCTCTTACCCCTTCTCTTTTTCCCTACTAGCTTTTCCTTCTCAAATGCCAGGGTAAATGGAATTGCCAACTGTACAATTCCACATATCCCTCTCCAATCCAGAGGGAGGGTGGGTCTCTCTATTTTGCCTCCACAGTCCCACCACAGATCCACTCGGGGAACCTTCAGTGCTGAGTAGTTCCCTCCCTTCTCCGTTTCAGTAACATCCTTAATCTCTGTACATAATTTCAGCTCCCCCAAGTCTCCAGACCGATTTGTACCTCGTCTACACACACACCACGTGTGATTTCTGACTGTGGCTGGAAACGTGGGTGGGGGGGGTGGGGGTTTTGAGTCTTTCTTCTCCAAGGGAGGGAACATCAGAGATAGGGAGGTACAGTTCCGATCATTCCATGCAGTCTCATCCTGATACAGGGCTATCATACATTCCATGCCCTTCCTGTCTCCCTTCCACCCGAGCGGAAAGGGAACCACTGTCCGACCAGAGGCACATACATAACAATTGGTCTTGTTCAGATTTTTTACAGGATACTTTACCCATTCAACCCCATACCCAGTTTCTATTTCGATGGTCTGTTTTAAGTCCTTTTCCTGTGTAATTTTTACTACTTTAGGGTCATTGGGAGGGGTGACGCAGTAGTTCTGCCCGTTTTCCCTGTCCTACGCTAATTCAAAAACAACAGCCCAAGAAATCCTTCCCATTTGCTTTCATTTCTATCCCAAATGTTTCATTTAATTGTATCTCATAGGTGCCCCCCCTACCCCCCACCCCCAGAATTGCTCTGTGCCATGTGTTTTTTTTTAATCATTAAGTATATTGGGTTACACTTTTTATCAGGACAATCGAGAGCTGGTCGGACGGGGGCCCGGTGTACTGTGACGAGACCATTATACCAAGTACCATTCCCAAGGCCATCCCCATAGGATTAAGATGTATCTCAGAGCTGTGGGACTGTGTCTGATTATCTACATCCCCACAATTTAAGCTGCATACATCAGCGTCTATTACTTGTGGATTATCAGACTCAGGGACTGTTAATAATACATATGAAAATGGTGTTTGACAAAATCCCAATACGAAGAGAGCTAGCATCATAACTCTAAGCATCTCCAGCATTCTAAACATGATGGGGAAGCACAAAACGACTTAATATACAATCTTACAGAAATAATCCCGCGCTCGTGTCACCACTGTATAATCAGTTACTCAAAGTCTCTTTAGTCTGAGTTTCAGTGGGTCTTGCGTTGATTTGACTGTCCAGACTTCTTCCTCAACTGGAGATTCCACTGGCCCTTTGATCCAAGTGTAGTGAGTCCAGCCTTTCCCCCACCGTCCTTATTGCCGTTTCGGTCGTCAAAAGAGCCTGGTACGGCCCTTCCCAGTCCGGCTGTAATTTAGTCTCTGTCCATGATTTTACTGAGACCCAATCTCCCGGCCGGATGGGATGAACGGTGAATTCAAGGGGTGGAGTCTGTGCCAATAAACCCTGTTCCCTGAGGAAAGACAAAGAGGAGGACAAGCCCAGTATATACTTCTTTAAGAACAAGTCTTTAGTTTCGGGAAGTGGCAATTCCTCATTTGTTCCCAGATAAGGCAATCCAAATAAGATTTCATAGGGGGATAGTCCCAAATCTTTCCTTGGGGCTGTTCGTACTCACAAGAGAGCTATAGGTAAACATTTGATCCAAGGGAGTCTGGTTTCTATTATCAGTTTAGCGAGCTGTCGTTTGAGTGTTTGGTTCATTCTCTCAACCCTTCCTGATGATGGTGGGTGCCATGGAGTATGGAACTCCCAGGAAATTCCCAACCCTTTCATTCCCCCCTGTGACACTTTAGAGGTAAAATAAGTTCCTTGGTCGGAATCTATATGGTTCACTAGCCCATATCGGGGAATTATGTGCTCTAATATTGTTTTAGACACCCCACTCGCAGTGGCAGTAGCTCGGGAGTATGCTTCAACCCAACCAGATAAATGATCTACTATAACCAACATATACTTTAGTCTCCCTACTCTGGGGAGTTCAGTATAATCTACTTGTATACTCTGGAAGGATCTCAATCCTGGGTCTCTTCCTCCTGGGGTCTGTTTTCTCAAGACTTTCTGATTTACCTTTCTGCATATTATACATCCCTCACATATTTGTTTAACAATTGTATACATTCCTTTACATCCATATTCCCTAAGAACTAAATCACACATTGCTTGTACTCCCCAATGCCTGCCTTGATGTAGGACAGCCATAATCTCTCCCATCATCATTTTGTTTAACATTTCCCTTCCATCAGGTAACCTCCAATGCCCATCTGCTGTTTTTACAGCCCCTAAATCTCTCAATTATTTTCCTCTCTTTCAGTAAATATAGGAGCTTCCCTAGGACCTGGGACAGTAGGTATTAGGGAATGGATCACCACTTCTTGTGGGTTCAGGGCTGCTTCCTTAGCCACTTCATCGGCTAATCTATTTCCCCTAACTTCAGGTTCATTTCCTTTCTGATGACCATTTACATGCACTCCCGCTATTTCTCGGGGGAGTAATAGGGACTCCAAGACTCGTTTAATCAACTCCTCGTGTACTAATTCTTTCCCCCGGGTATTGATCAGTCCTCTTTCCTGCCATATCTTTCCGAACGTGCCAACACCAAATACATATTTAGAGTCAGTGTATACTGTTCCCTCTTTATTTTCTAACGCCCTAAGGGCTCTTTCCAATGCATAGAGTTCGCAGGTCTGAGCTGACCACCCATTTGGCAACCTTCCTGCCTCCACCACACTACCTTCCATCCCGTCTACGACTGCATACCCATTATGTCTTTTCCCTTCAGTCACCCGGGATGATCTGTCTATAAATTGTGGGGCTCCTGCATGAAGTGGAACATCTCTCAGGTCCATGCGGACCTTAGTTTGGTATTCTATAATGTCAAGGCAGTCGTGCCCTGGATTCTAAGGAGATTCTCCTTCCCCTTTCCAAAGAAAGGCAGCTGGATTTAAAGAATTGTCCGTGACCAACACTAGATCATCCTTTTCTATTAATATTGCCTCATATTTCAGAATCCGCGAGTCTGCCAACCATCGCCCAGCTTTTTTGTTTAGGATCGTTCTCACTTGGTGTGGGGTGCTTACTATTAGGGCTCCCCCAAATGTAAGCTTCCTGCTTTCCTCCACCAACAGTGCAGTGGCAGCCACAGCCTGCACACACTCAGGTCACCCCCGGGATACTGGATCCAATAGCTTCGAAAGATATGCTCCTGGTTGTCTCATTCCTCCCCACCTCTGGGTCAATACTCCCAGAGCCGCTCCCTTATCTACGGTAACAAAGAGGTGGAAAGGTTTATCTAGAGAAGGTAAGGCTGACTCGGGGGCATGGATCAGATCTCTTTTGAGTTCCTCAACTCGTTCTTTTTCCCGATCATCCCAACTTAGACATTTTGGTTCCCCCTCTAATAGTTTGAGATATAATTTCTTAGTCTTCTGTCCATAGGAATCAATCCACAATCTGCAATATCCCGTTAGACCCAAAAATGTACGTAACTCCCGTTAAGTCCTGGGCAGTGGCATTCCCACTATTCCCTCTATCTGTTCCGGGCTTATCTTTCGCTTTCCCTCACTAACTAAATGTCCCAAGTATTTCACTTCTCACTCCACATATTGTAGTTTGTTCTTAGATACCCTCAGTCCCTGCTGACCCAGGAAATTCAATAATTTGTTAGTGGCTTCTACTACTCTTTCTCTTCTTTTTCCTGTTACTAAGAGGTCGTCTACATCCTGCAACAGGGTAGTCCCCTTGGGGCTGCTAAATTTCTCTAATATTTGTTCTAACAGCTATCTAAATAAACTCAGGGACACCGTAAACTCCTGGGGGTGCACAGCCCACCGGTATTGCTGTTTCCGTCCTGTCTTGGCATCTTCCCACTCAAAGGTAAACAAATTCCTCCTTTCCTCCGCCAAGAGACAAGCCCAAAAGGCATCCTTTAAATCTATCACACTAAACCATTTGTGACTATTATCTTTCCACAATAATAGCATCCTGCCTGTGGAGACCTCCATCTCTGTCCCTGTCGCTCGAACCCTCCATCAAATGCTCCCCCTTGTCCTCTCACTCTCCCCCTTGTCCTCTCCCTCTCCCTCTCCCCCTTGTCCTCTCCCTCTCCCTCTCCCCCTTGTCCTCTCCCTCTCCCCCTTGTCCTGTCCCTCTCCCCCTTGTCCTCTCCCTCTCCCTCTCCCCCTTGTCCTCTCCCTCTCCCCCTTGTCCTCTCCCTCTCCCCCTTGTCCTCTCCCTCTCCCTCTCCCCCTTGTCCTCTCCATCTCCCTCTCCCTCTTGTCCTCTCCCTCTCAGTCTCCCCCTTGTCCTCTCCCTCTCCCTCTTGTCCTCTCCCACTCCCTCTTGTCCTCTCCGTCTCCCTCTTGTCCTCTCCCTCTCCCCCTTGTCCTCTCCCTCTCCCTCTCCCCCTTGTCCTCTCCCTCTCTCTCTCCCCCTTGTCCTCTCCCTCTCCCCCTTGTCCTCTCCCTCTCCCCCTTGTCCTCTCCCTCTCCCCCTTGCCCTCTCCCTCTCCCTCTCCCCCTTGTCCTCTCCCTCTCCCCCTTGTCCTCTCCCTCTCCCCCTTGTCCTCTCCCTCTCCCTCTCCCTCTCCCCCTTGTCCTCTCCCTCTCCCTCTTGTCCTCTCCCTCTCCCTCTTCTCCTCTCCCTCTCCCCCTTGTCCTCTCCCTCTCCCTCTCCCCCTTGTCCTCTCCCTCTCCCTCTCCCCCTTGTCCTCTCCCTCTCCCTCTCCCCCTTGTCCTCTCCCTCTCCCTCTCCCTCTTGTCCTCTCCCTCTCCCTCTCCCCCTTGTCCTCTCCCTCTCCCTCTTGTCCTCTCCCTCTCCCCCTTGTCCTCTCCCTCTCCCCCTTGTCCTCTCCCTCTCCCCCTTGTCCTCTCCCTCTCCCTCTACCCCTTGTCCTCTCCCTCTCCCCCTTGTCCTCTCCCTCTCCCCCTTGTCCTCTCCCTCTCCCCCTTGTCCTCTCCCTCTCCCTCTCCCTCTCCCCCTTGTCCTCTCCCTCTCCCCCTTGTCCTCTCCCTCTCCCTCTTGTCCTCTCCCTCTCCCCCTTGTCCTCTCCCTCTCCCCCTTGTCCTCTCCCTCTCCCCCTTGTCCTCTCCCTCTCCCCCTTGTCCTCTCCCTCTCCCTCTCCCCCTTGTCCTCTCCCTCTCCCCCTTGTCCTCTCCCTCTCCCTCTCCCCCTTGTCCTCTCCCTCTCCCCCTTGTCCTCTCCCTCTCCCCCCTTGTCCTCTCCCTCTCCCCCTTGTCCTCTCCCTCTCCCTCTCCCTCTCCCCCTTGTCCTCTCCCTCTCCCCCTTGTCCTCTCCCTCTCCCTCTCCCTCTTGTCCTCTCCCTCTCCCTCTTGTCCTCTCCCTCTCCCTCTTGTCCTCTCCCTCTCCCTCTTGTCCTCTCCCTCTCCCTCTTGTCCTATCCCTCTCCCTCTTGTCCTATCCCTCTCCCCCTTGTCCTCTCCCTCTCCCCCTTGTTCTCTCCCTCTCCCCCTTGTCCTCTCCCTCTCCCTCTCCCCCTTGTCCTCTCCCTCTCCCTCTACCCATTGTCCTCTCCCTCTCCCCCTTGTCCTCTCCCTCTCCCTCTCCCCCTTGTCCTCTCTCTCTCCCCCTTGTCCTCTCCCTCTCCCCCTTGTCCTCTCCCTCTCCCTCTCCCC